>NC_053022.1:510040398-510340398 GCF_003073215.2 Triticum urartu | reverse complement strand
GCGCACCGCTGCTGCATATCATCTACCTCGGGTATGTCGAGGATGCGAGCACTCATCCGTCTCCCCTCGGCGATAGGGTCCGGGATCCCGCCAAACGCGACAACCTCCTCCCTAGTAACACCTGGCACAGAGTCCCTCACAGGCTCTACCGGGGTTACCAGAGAAGGCGTCTGTGGGCTCCCGATCCCCTTAGACGGGAGTCCCACACTAGGGACCCTGGTCATGGGTAGGAGCGAAGAGGAGATGACGGGGGCCGCCTGCCTGCGCCCTCCTCCGACCTCAGCCGCCGGCTCAGACGTATGAGCCATCGGCGAGGGAGAGACGGTCCTCCTGATCGTCGAGGGCGAAGGGGGAGCCAAGGCCTCCTGCCCCAGCACCCCCCCAGCGCCGCTGCTGCCGCGGTGGTTACCGCCACCGTCGGGGAAGCAGGAGCCGAGGCCGCCTGCCTCGGGCTCCCGCTCCTCGTGCCGGCCGACCCACACGGGGCCGGCGTGACCGACGCCGCCAAGAGCGAGGTGGGGTGGGGAGAAGGCGAGGCCACCTGCCCCGAAGCTCCTCCCCCACGACCCACCTTGCCCGAATAGGCCGACACCGGAGTCGCGTCCACATTGACCTGGCCAAGAGAAGCTCCCTCCGGACTCCTCTGCGTAGCTCCGACCATTGACCTGGCCGGCCGTCCAGCAAACAAACTAGCATCCCCCTCGAACTCCAACGGGGGGAGCGTGTGCTCAAGACAATCATCAGAATCTACCCGGTCACTCCATAGTCTGGGAGGTGCCGAGGCTGGCTCAAAGGACCCAAAACGCAGAGTAGTCATGGGCACCGCTGGGGAAGCTGCATGCTCAACCCCAGTCCCATCCCCGGGCAACTGAGAAGAACCATTAGACCCCTCGCGCGTGGGCTCATCAGACGGTGCCCCCTTGGCCCCGGCATTGCCATCATTGTCTTGCATGTCAACATCGTTACCATTAACCGAATCATCAAATAAATCCGTGTCCTCAAACTCGATGTCTAGCGGGAACACCACTCCCCTGTAAGTCCAGTTAACCTTATCGGGCACGAACTCAATATCCAGAACACTCACTAATATCCGGGCCACCCCATGGGCACGTGTGAAAGCCATATCCACTTTTTCTGTCTTCCCCACCATGATGCCCATACTAGCCACCACTCGAGCGTCCTGCAGAGGCTTAGAAGGAGCCCCTGTAAACCGCAACCAGACCTGCGTAAGCGGCTTCCCCTTAGGCTCAACCTGCTTCCACTCATGGAACTCCAGGATACACGTAGTACCGGGAACTCGACACAAGCCAAAGCTCAACAATCGCTGCAAATCATCCACAGTTGGGAACTCAACCTTAAAAGACCTGTCCTCGATAAGCACCAATTCCCATCGAAAATCCCCGGGAGCCAACTCCTGAAGCCTCCTCACAATCTGTGCCTCAGTCACCTCGCCCTGGGTTGCTTTCACAATCCCGGAAGTCAAGCTTAGGGTATCCTCCGGGACCTCTCTCGCCACCGGGGACTCAAAAAACATGAGCTCAGCACAATAGACTCCATAAATGTTCAGCGTCGGAGGCAGGTCACGCATCAACGGGCACTCCCCGGAGTCATGTACAGTCTTGCCACACGTCTCGCACAGTTGGGCCACACATTCAGCAATGAAGTGACCCTTCTCACCGCAGCGGTAACAAAGCATCTGTTCCTTCTTTCGTGCATATTTGGACGCCCTTTCAGTAGCCTCGTCTACCGTCCCAGCCTCAGGAACCTCGACCGTAACCACGGCGTCCGTCACCTCCATCGCCTGGGACTCGGTGGGAGTATGGTCAACCTTCGCTGTGGACGCCGTGGGATCAACTGCCTTGGGCGGGGGTGGTCGGCGGAATCTCCCACGGCCCCCACCCCGACCACCACGATGGCCACGAAAGCCTCCTCTCTGACGGTGATCCGGGCCGGAAGCCCCCTCGACGAAACCACCTGTCGGGCCGAGAAACGGTCTCTCAGCAGACCCGTCACTCTGCCAGGCATAGCCACGGCCGCCACCCGTGGATGAAGACCCACGATGCTGTCCATCTCCATACGCGTCAGAACCATCATCCCCCCACTGACCTCGGGGCGGATCATAGGACTCTGTAGTGTTGGAACTCTATCTCGTTTGCACCGATCCCGACCGATCCTGAGCGGGCCGCGCGACGTAGTGCGGCGGAGGCTTGGCACGAGGCTGGTTGCCGATAGTTGGCGTAGCTCCTGTAACCGCACTACCCCGACCCGGTGCTGCCGCGCCCGGCGCCGAGGGTCGAGTCCCGCCCCGACCCGCAGCCGGCTGCACAACAGGCGCCACGCCCGGTGCCGGGGGCCGAGTCCCGCCCCGACCCGCAGCCGTCTGCACGGCAACCACGCCTGGTGCCGGAGGACGCTGCCCGCCCCGACCGGCCGAAGGCAACTGCTGCAAATACCCTGGCCGCTGGGTACCAGCGCCGCGACCAGGGAAGGCCGGCGCCGCGCCATCACCCGCCGGCTGCCTCTGGCCTGTGGGCACCGGTGCCCCACGTCCGCCAGCCGCAGCCGTCGGCGGCGCAGCCCCATCCCGACCTGAAGGAGCCGCCACGGTGGTTTTTTTGGCCAGCGGCGCTGCCGCCCCGCGGCCAACCATAACCTTGAGAGGTGAGATCCTCTTCGCCCGACCCGAACCGCACGCTGGGAAGCCCGGAGTCCCGCGCCTAGGAACCCTAGCGATATCAGCCGACGGCGCGGTAGCGGAAGAAAGAGAGATCGCTGCGTACGTGCATGGAGGATCGCTACGTGAGAGACTCAGGTCCGGTCCAGCCTGGGCCACATACCCAGCCATCCCAGGCCCATCTCCTCGCATCCCCGACCGACACAAAGTCGGCCCATCACAGCCCACCAAGTAATTCAAACGAGCCGATCGCATCACAGCGATCTGGGAGGGCACTGCGGACGCCATGGCCGCCGCCGGCGCCGGACGCTCGCCCCTTAGCTTCCCGTTCTTTCGTTTCTTAACAGTAATCCACGAATCCGGCCTAATCTTGTCGAAAAGAGTAAGATTTGGAAGGCGAACCTTAGGTAAAGGGCCCTTCCATGGCCTGACCGCCGATGCCGCATTTCTCCGATGAACGACACGTCGCACCAATTCCTTCCTCTCGTCCGGATCAAGCCCCACCCGCGCCGGATCCTCCACCGGCACTACCGTGTCTACGGTCTTGGCCACATCATCTTCATCATAGCTTGCATGAAAAAGATCGCATATCAAATCCGAAGGCGTAGGCGAGTGCGGCGAACCTTCTGAGTCCTCGTTGTCTCCGGCGTCATCCTCATCGTCCGCATCCAACAGAGCCCAAAAACGGCCACCGATGCCCGCCTGCGCAGCCGCCGCGGAAGGGTACGGCGCGGCGGCGGCCTCCGTGGTCCCCCGAGGAATCGCCCTAGGAGTCGCCCGGGGAGTCGCCCCAGTCGCCCCAGTCGGCCCAGTCATCACAGCGATTTGGGGCGTAAGCTGCACAGGTTAAAGAAGCCCGGGCGACGAACAATGACGGAGCTTGATCAACGGGAACCTGACCGCATTTCTTAAGTGCCTTCTGGAGTCAGTGAGTTCAAAAAAATGGTAATTGTGGTACAAAATTTTCCCCACTTCTCATAGAAACAGTATTTGTTTGGTTTTATTGTTAACAATACATAATCAACGGATATGCAACCATATACGGACCCAAATATTAGCCTTTCTAGTCTAGTATTTAAGAATAAAGCAGCTGGAGATAAACAATACTCCCTACCTAAAAAATGTGTGGCTCTTCAGATGTGCAGCTCGAGAATAAAGCAGAAACTAACCGCGCCATCCAAGTAAATCGGCGGCCGTATTGCAGTCCAAAGCAATGGACTATGACAAGCAGTACTCAGGAACTACTGCAGGCAATGTCTGGTTTCCACTTTCCACGCCAGTTAAGTTGGCACCGCAACCAGCTAGTACTGCTTTCTCCTGATGCCAAACCCATATATACCAGCACCGTCAGTACAGTACAGTGTAGTGCAGCACAGCGGGAGAAATCTGAGCGCACCTGCCCGGCCCGTGAAGCAGCAAGGAATAAGTACAGCCACGGCGGCGCCGGCGAGCGGCCGCGCACGGGCACGGCCACAATTAGTTTGCCACCGGACACACGACGCCGTGCCGCCCGGGAGGGAGAGAATGCGTACGTAGCGGAGCCGTTCCGTAAAGTAGCGACGTGGACAGGACAAATACCTCGCGCTCGCGGTGCCTGCCACTACTCGGGCGGCGAGCGGCGAGCGGACGGAAGCTGCGCCGCGGTCTTCTGCCGGCGGGGCCGCGTCGCCGACGAGGGGGGTGAGGTGGAGCGGTGGTTGGGCCTGACAGACGGAGGCCTGCGCTGCCGAAAACATCAAGATGGCCCAGCTAGTTCTGGGCTTTGCTTTGAGGCCGGGAGCCAGGAGTTAAACTGGCCCGGCCATGAGCGATAGGTATCTTTGTCTCAAAAAAAAGTGTGAACTCGTCAAAATTGACATTTCACCCGAAAAAATGAGCGATAGATATTTCTGCTGTTGCTGCTGCTGGTTTTTCTACCCATTTTTCTCATGCACGGTCAGCAGAAAAAGACAGACTTCATCGAGAGAAATAAAAGAGGCGAAAAACAGAGATGGAAAACTACGTGGCAGCTGCACAAAGAAGGACGTTTCACCGTAGCTGTCACCAAAGCTGGAGCACGAAGCCACACACACAGCACAGAGGTCGCCCTCGCGTCGCGGCCTCGTGGCAGCCATTACATACAATACAGCAGCCGTATTTCTGTCTCTGTTTCATTTTCCCTTGGACATAAAATATCTCCAGCGCCTTACGATATTTTCAGCTGAATGAAACGGCCCAAGGTTTCGAACTGAGCCACGGCGTGAAATACCTATCTCCTTCATTGAATCAGTATAGATACAGTGATGACGATCACAAAATATCCTCCTCCAGGAGAGCCTGCATCGGATGCTCCCTGCATACATGTTTCCTCGTGTGATCGTGTCCTTGCAGAGTCCATTAAACTGTACTTGCAGCTCGAGTAAATTGGGTAGTTAATGCGCTAATTACGCACTTCACATGTTGGTTCATGCGTCGCGCGCGCAACCACCGGCCGGCCGGCCTCTGCGCATGAATGAATGAATAGTCCTTGGAGCCAGTGATGGTCAATGCCGACGCCGTGCTTAATTGGAGGCCGGCCGGTTTGCTTTGCTCCTCATGTGAAGGCATGGCATGCCACCCACTGACTGGACTTGGTAAGCTGGATGGAGCACATGGCCACCGGCTTTAGTTTAGTGGATGCGATCGGTACTCTAACCCACCTAATCTAGCCATCGAATTAAGAGAGATGTTGAAGAAGGTTACAATATTGGTGGTCGACATGGGTTGCCACTTGCAGCTCAAGTGGTGGCGAAAATGAACCCCTGTGACCATCTCTCAGTTTCCCTTTTATTTTATTTTTCCTTTTCGAAAGCAGGGAGGGAGGCTGCGATTAATAATTATTATCAGTGGAAGGATATTCTGCAGATCTTTGCAATATACGTATTCTCTGCTGATGATAATCCATTTGCTCTGCTGATCGATCAAGCCGGCCATGTCTGGGGAATCTTGTGAGGTTGGCACGATGCCAGGCTCGATTCAAAATTCAAAATCCAAACAATAAAAATAAAATAAACATTTTAGTAGTAGTAGTAGTAGTACCGGTTCTATTGGCACACAGGGGGAGGGGAGGGGGGAGAACAGCTCCATGTGCCGATTTGTCACCACCCGCTGACAGACGGAATATGCGAGCGGCCGTGGCCGTGCGTGCGGCGCCTTGCCGCCCCACTGCCACCTTCCCGTTGCTCCATGCGAGCTCGTAGAGGTACAACAAGCCTAGCTCATCACCATCGCTGCCCCCCGAACACGGCGCATCGCGCGAGACCACGCACATGCGCTGGGCATAGGAGCTCGGTGTGGACGGTAGCTGGAGAGAGAAACCGGCCTCTTGGTCTTGGATCCCCGTGAGCTGGCGTAGTACGTACGTGTATAATATTTTCACAAGTTTGTACTGCTGTTTTCATTCAAATTCGAAATATGGCTTGTCAGTACTGGCCTACTACTTGGGAGCCAGCCACTAGTGTAAGTAGTTTTATATGCATGCATGCACATATGCTGTCGTTGAATTTGAGGACGGCGAGAAGGTGCTCGCCCTTTAGTGACACTTGTGTGTGTGTGGCTAGAGTGCGTTGCAACAAAAGCGCAAAGTGAAGGGATATGTGCTGCCGGGAAGCCCGGGGCAGTGTGGTTGGGAGGTGGATGGATGGATATGCACGAATGACGAACTTGCCTTTCATGCGTTTCTTTGCTAACCCATTGGACTGGGTGCTGACCTGGAGTAGTTACGAGCCATGCATGTCTCACCAACTTTACACACATTTGATTCTCAAAGAAAAGAAAACGTTACACACTTTTTTTCCTGAGTAATTTTAGGCCAACTCGAACGTGCACGACCCATTTGTCTGCCCGCATCCGTTTTGAGTCCAAACGGACACAAAACGCGACCAACGCACACAGATGGATGTCTGTTTTCTTTTCTGTTTGGACTCATTTTGGCCCAAATTTGGGTTGGGTTTGCGTCCGCGCGGATGCCCACAACGTCCTCCCATGTCCTCCCCCTGGCCCTTCAGTCTGTGGCACAACGGCCATGCCCCCCCCCCCTCCATTTCACACACACACACACCACCCTGGCCTCATCACCCTCACCGCCGCCACCTAGTTTTGCCCGCTTCGTCACCGCCCCATCGCCACCGCATCCACCGTCGCCGACTTTTGTCGGCATTTGTGGCCTACCCAGGTCGCTGGCACCGCCTCTGCCTCTACCGCTCCACGGTCAACACTGGAGGGCGCGTGCTTCGACAGGCCTGCTGCATGTACAGGGAGATGGTGTTTCCCTTCACCGGCCGCGACTCGACCCGCCCGCCTCCGTTGTTCCCCTCAAGGTGTTCGGGCGTTTGCCCACAAGGTACCATGGTGGACAGCTCGAATGAATTATTTTACAACAAGTTCATATGTTCATCGATGAATCCAACAATGAGGATTTTGTGGTTGCTATTTTGGTTGTTAACAAGCACATTGATAGTCAGCGGCCTAGTTTTAGGGGATCGGTCATGGGCCATTGCTCTGGGGTTGAATCATAACAGAGAGTGCAGCCATTTCCTACTCTACAACGATTATTTCAAGTTCATTGACCCACTATTCCCTCCCAAGCTTTTCCGACGACGACTTCCGGATGGCGACACATGTGTTCAACCATATTCGAGAGGAGTGGTGGCGTATGACGATTACTTCAAATGCAAGCATAATGCCATGAAAAAGGTTGGCTTCTCTTCTTATCAGAAATATACTACACCTATTCGGATGCTTGCATACGGAATTTCCGGTGATCTTGTGGATGAGTATGTTTGCATGAGTGATTCCATATGCCTAGCGTCATTGTACAAGTTCTGCAAAGTTGTGCTTGTAGTGTTTGGCCCGGAGTACTGAAGGAAATATGCCCTAGAGACAATAATAAAGTTCTTATTTTATATTTCCTTATTCATGATAAATGTTTATTATTCATGCTAGAATTGTATTGATCAGAAACCCAAATACATGTGTGAATACATAGACAAACACTGTGTCCCTAGTGAGCCTCTACTTGACTAACTAGTTGATCAAAGATGGTTAAGGTTTTCTAACCATGGACATGAGTTGTCATTTGATAGCGGGATCACATCATTAGGAGAATGATGTGATGGACAAGACCCATCCATTAGCTTAGCATATTGATCGTTCAGTTTTATTGCTATTGCTTCCTTCGACTATGAGATTATGCAACTCCCGGATACCGGAGGAATACCTTGTGTGCTATCAAACGCCAAAACGTAAGTGGGTGATTATAAAGATGCTCTACAGGTATCTCTGAAGGTGTTTGTTGGGTTGGCATAGATCAAGATTAGGATTTGTCACTCCGAGTATCGGAGAGGTATCTCTGGGCCCTCTCGGTAATGCACATCATAAGAAGCCTTACAAGCAAAGTGACTAATGAGTTAGTTACAAGATGATGTATTACGAAACGAGTAAAGAGACTTGCCGGTAAAGAGATTGAACTAGGTATGTGGATACCGATGCTCGAATCTCGGGCAAGTAACATACCGATGACAAAGGGAATAACATATGTTGTCATAACGGTTCGACCGATAAAGATCTTCGTAGAATATGTAGGAGCCAATATGAGCATCCAGGTTCCGCTATTGGTTATTTACCGGAGAGGCGTCTCGGTCATGTCTACATAGTTCTCGAACCCGTAGGTGAAGGAAATATGCCCTAGAGGCAATAATAAAGTTATTATATTTCCTTATATCATGATAAATGTTTATTATTCATGCTAGAATTGTATTAACCGGAAACTTAGTACATGTGTGAATACATAGACAAACAGAGTGTCCCTAGTATGCCTCTACTTGATTAGCTTGTTTATCAAAGATGGTTATGTTTCCTGACCATAGATATGTGTTGTCATTTGATGAACGGGATCACATCATTATAGAATGATATGATGGACAAGACCCATCCGTTAGCTTAGCATTATGATCGTTTAGTTTTATTGCTATTGCTTTCTTCATGACTTATACATGTTCCTCTGACTATGATATTATGCAACTCCCGAATACCGGAGGAACACCTTGTGTGCTATCAAACGTCACAACGTAACTGGTGATTATAAAGATGATCTACAGGTGTATCCGAAGGTGTTTGTTAAGTTGGCATAGATCGAGATTAGGATTTGTCACTCCGTGTATCGGAGAGGTATCTCTAGGCCCTCTCTGTAATGCACATCACTATAAGCCTTGCAAGCAATGTGACTAATGAGTTAGTCACGGGATGATGCATTATGGAACGAGTAAAGAGACTTGCCGGTAATGAGATTGAACTAGGTATGATGATACCGACGATCGAATCTCAGGCAAGTAACATACCGATGACAAAGGGAACAACGTATGTTGTCATGCCGTTTGACCGATAAAGATCTTCGTAGAATATGTAGGAGCCAATATGAGCCTCCAGGTTCCGCTATTGGTTATTGACCGGAGATGTGTCTAGATCATGTCTACATAGTTCTCGAACCTGTAGGGTTCGCATGCTTAACATTCGATGACGATTTATATTATGAGTTATGTGATTTGATGACCGAAGCTTGTTTGGAGTCCCGGATGAGATCACAGACATGATAAGGAGTCTCGAAATGGTCGAGAGGTGAAGATTCATATATTGGAAGGTTGCATTTGGACATCGGAATGATTCTGAGTGGTTCGAACATTTTTCCAGAGTACCGGGAGGTTACCGGAGCCCCCCCCCCCCCCCCGGGAGAAGTTATGGGCCATAAGAGGGAAGCACACCAGCTCACAAGGGGCTGGTGCGCCCCCCTTGGGCAGGAGGCCGATTAGGACTAGGAGAAGGGGGCCGATGTCGGTGTTAAAACCGGCGGATCTCGGGTAGGGGGTCCCGAACTGTGCGTCTATGGTCGATGGTAACAGGAGACAGGGGACACGATATTTACCCAGGTTCAGGCCCTCTCTATGGAGGTAATACCCTACGTCTTGCTTGATTGATCTTGATGAATATGAGTATTACAAGAGTTGATCTACCACGAGATCGTAATGGCTAAACCCTAGAGGTCTAGCTTGTATGGCTATGATGATGAATCTCTATCCCTCTCCTTCGGACTAAGTCGTCTGGTTTATATAGACACCGGGACGATCTAGGGTTACACAAGGTCGGTTACAAGAAAGGAATCTACATATTTGGTCGCCAAGCTTGCCTTCCATGCCAAGGAGAGTCCCATACGAACACGGGTGCAGTCTTCGGTCTTCGTGTTCTTCATGGCCCATCAGTCCGACCCATGGCTAATAGGCCGGACGCCCGAGGACCCCTTAGTCCAGGACTCCCTCAGTAGCCCCTGAACCTGGCTTCAATGACAAGGTATCCGGCGCGTAGATCTGTCTTCGTCATTGCAAGGCGGGTTCCTCCTTCCGAACTCCAAGATAGTCTTCGGACAATACAAACGTGTCCGGATCTGCAACACACAGCCGTAGAGAGTATAATATTTCACGAATCCAATCTGTTGACCACTTTAGTAACATGATGTCACGCTTGCCCGGTTATTATTTCAAACCGGTTCCCGTCCCGGCGTTCCACTTTCGGGGCGTGGTTTTTGTTGGCACGTCCTGTCGAAGCAGAGATCGTGTCCCCTTATCGCGAAATTCTCATCAATACGAGCGTGGGTAACCCAATCATCCTGCGGGAAAGATTCCTTAGGAATATGCAGGTTCTTAGGCTTAGGAGGAGGCGTTCAATACCCACTGCCTTTATAAAGGAACCAAGGGCCGTCTTTTTTATGTCAAACCTCTCCTCAGCCTTCCCAACCTCGAGTTCTAGCGCCCAAGGTCCGACTTCATTGCTTCAAGCCTCCCCATCATGTTAGGACCCAGCCCTCAAGGCCGGTGGGTGGCTTCCTCCGTTACAGAGGAGGATATTGCGAAGCTTAGGGCGGTCGGATACTTGACCGCGGAGATCCACCATAGGCTTCCGGCTCAAGGACAGGTTATTCCAACCCCCAGATCTGGTGAGAAGGTAGTATTCATCTCCCACTTCCTCTGAGGGCTAGGGTTCGCTCTTCACCCCTTCGTCCAGGGGCTAATGTTTTATTACGGACTAAATTTTCATGATATATCTTCAGACTCTTTCCTCCACGTCTCGGCGTTTATTATTACATGCGAGGCCTTCCTCCGAATCCCCCCACACTTTGGCTTATGGCTCAAGACTTTCAATGTGAAGTCGAAGGTGGTCGACGGGGAATAGGCGGAGTGCGGTGGTGCTATAGTGAGCAAGCTTACCAACGCCTTCTGGCCAAAAGGCTCTTTCACCGAAACCTCCAACCAATGGCAGCGAGAGTGGTTTTATGTCACGGAACCCCGTAGCACCAAGTGGGCAGCTATACCTGCGTTCTGTTCCGGCCCTCCGCCACAGCTTGCATCATGCATTAACAAGGGGCTGCACTGGGGATCAGTTGATGAAGTGCAAACTCTACAGAGCTGCATCCGAACCCCCCTTGAGAGAGACATCGATCTTGTCAACATGATTCAAGTGATGCCAGTTCGCCAAATCCTGCCATGCCAGCGCAGGTCTCGCCGCATGTGGGAGCTTAATCCAGAAGGACCACGAACCCTCCAACACTTCTTTGGCACTAGCACGAAGGGATGTGGAAGCTATTTTTCGGGAAGCGAAAACATTGGCCGGACACTACTGAGGACGCTGGCCTTGACTGCCACCGTCTGGATACCCGAGTAAGCACTTGTCTTCCGAACACTTTGTAGTTACGCATACCGTAATATGGTACTGAGCAAACTATCTTCTTCCAGGGCTGGATAAAGAAAGCGGAACTAATCATGTGTTTGGCCCCCCTGCCCGAAGGCCAAGTGAATCCTGTTTTAACAAGGATGCTGGCCCTGGTACCATACCAGATGCCTGCAAAGGGGGGCAAGGCGGAGAGGACCAAAGATGGCCTCCATCCCTAAGGTGCATCCGACATTGTGTCCGGAGGAATCAAGATCCCATCGTCCGAAGACAAAAATGAGGGGGAGGTCAACGCCTCTTCCCCCCATGGAAAAAAGGCCGCCTTCGGAGATTGGGAGGAAAAGGCTCCTAAGCAAGGCAAGATGCCTCTGTCGGGCGGCTCAGGCTTGGAGGATGTCGACGCGCAGTCTCATGATGAGGACAAGCCTCAGGCCAAATCGTAAGTAAACAAGGATGTTTTAGACATGTCTCGTTCTTTTTATTGTGATGCCTAGAATATATATTTTTTGTAGTTCGGCACGCAGTCTTCTTCAACAATCCTCTTCCTCTAGGGACCTTCTCCCAGAGATGATGGAAAGCGAGACGCCTCCACCGGCCTCTCCACCCCATAGGGCGGACGACTTCAAGGTGTCGTCACGGAGGGTCTCCCCCGACCAACAAGTGGTGCGAGGGACGATGAAGATATTACCCGAAGGTGATACTTCGGTGGCCCAGGGTCCGAGGACCAGTAACGAAGGCCCCGAACAATCTGGTCTATAGCCGGATACGAATAAATGGATCTCTCCAAAGGGTGGCCGTACTCCTACAGCAGCCTCCGGAGATCCAGAGGCGCCGGATATACTGACTAACATGCTGCAGCAGGCGTCCGTCTCAGAGGAACATCGTACCTTGATGGGCATGGTGGTTGAAAAGGTCCTGTCCGCGAAGCGCGGATTGAATGAGGCATTTGTGGGCCTACTAAGAGGTTTCGAGGTTTGTACTGTAATATGTTCAATTGTGTTTTATTCACGAAATGCACCTATGTATAGATAGTAGCCCCTGAGACTCTGATTGGCTTCCCGAGGGAGGCAATCAGAGGATCAAAAGAAATGCCCAGGGACTGACCTGATTAATTGGAACACGGGTTGTTTCTCCCCTGATGACTGCCCGGACTACAGATATTGTCGAGCTGCAGCGGAAGTTTGATGTGGCAGGGGATGACATTGCGTTAATCAATAGGCGTCTTGACGAGTTGCAAGGTATGTATTCGGAGCAGTCCTTATACATACGTGTCTGTAATATAAGCATGACGCTGAAAATTGCATACTGGGATATATATGGCTGCAGATGGTGCCGCCGCCGTTGAGATTCTTCGCGCGGAGCTGGCCCAAGCCAAGGAGCAGGCCCGGTTTAGTAATGGGGCTACCGAAAAGGCATCACCCGAGTTAAAGGCCGAACGAGCTGCTTGGCACCAAGACGCGGAGAAAATATCCACGATGGCGCTCGAACTAAAGAATGCTACTAGCCACTGTGAATTCTTTGAGAAGGCGAATAAAGCCAAAACGGCCGATCTTGACAAGGCCTTGCGGGAGGCGTAAGAAGCGCGGTCAGAATCTAGAGCGGCCCGTGAGGAGATCCGGCAAGCTGGGGAGATTGCGGCTGGTAAGCCCTTTTTATTACAGACTAAGTTCGACGATCCGAATTATGCTCAGCTTAACCAGGTGTGGAGCTCTCCAGACGCGTTTTTGGACCTGCCAAAGAGTTCTTCCGATGCGGTGCAGTTTTACCAGGCGCAAGAGGGATATGCAACGGAGAAGCTTTTCTGGTCGCAGTTTAGTGCATCAAAATGCCCTCTATTGCTGAATGAACAGATGCCCCAATGGGCCGAGCTTCATAGGATATCCGGCGCTGCCATGAAGAACGTCATAATCCGGCTGTGGACGACTGAGCCTATTCCGAATAGCTACTTCGGCTTGGTGCGGTGGCTTGTTGATGCGGCGCCACGTATCGACAATGTTAAGCAGTCGGCATGCATCGAGGGTGCACGGATGGCCTTTGCCCGTATGAAGACATACTGGGGGAAGATGAAGGCCATCGATGTTGCAGCGAAGAGTCAACCCAAGGGCAAGGACCATCACGCACCGGAGCATTATTTTGAGGACATCTTAGAGGCTGCCCGCTTGATAGAGGGTCAATGCTCAGAAGACGTAATATTCGAGTGAGGTGTATGGGAATTGTAAAAGACAATTTTATATTTAATCTATTTTTAAGTTTTGCTCGAAAGCTTTTGTTCCTTCTGTGCGGTCGTTTTTATATAATCTGAAAGTTTTCCAGTCGTCGGCTTTAGCCCCCTTGTAGGAAGTACGGGGGTGTTCGGAAAAGCATTTGATCACTCTTGACCCAACGTCTTGGTCCATGAAGGAGGTGACAATGAGGCGAACCAGGCAATCAGACTATAGGGTGTTAACACTTTCGCTTAGCCATAGGAGTTTTATGGTGGGTCTACGATATAGCCCCTGGACATACGCGGCCTATTTTTAATAAGATGCGTTGCAAAAAAATGATCTGAAAAAGATCCTTCGTATGACACGGAGAGAATCGCTAAAGATTCCGATAAGTCGTCGAGTGGTTGACCAGCTCTCGCCGCATCATGACAGCCAGTTTTTGGCTTTCTCTACTGAGGTGCTTGACCAGATGAACTAGAAGCACAATCGCAGTAGTTCTCCCTTTACTACCCTAGCCGATAGAGTGGAACGTAGGGTGCTACCTCTTGAGCACTGTGTTGGTTTTCCCCGAAGAGGAAGGGATGATGCAGCAAAGTAGCGTAAGTATTTCCCTCAGTTTTTGAGAACCAAGGTATCAATACAGTAGGAGGCTACGTATACGCGCGAGTCCCTCGTACCTGCACAAAACAAATAAATCCTCGCAACCAACGCAAATAGGGGTTGTCAATCCCTATAGGGCCACTTACGAGAGTGAGATCTGATAGATATGATAAAGATAATATTTTTGGTATTTTTATGATAAAGATGCAAAGTAAAATAAAGGCAAAGTAAATAGCAAAGTAGTAGGAGGACAATATGATAAAGATAGACCCGGGGGCCATAGGTTTCACAAGTGGCTTCTCTCGAGAGCATAAGTATTCTTCGGTGGGTGAACAAATTACTGTTGAGCAATTGACAGAATTGAGCATAGTTATGAGAATATCTAGGCATGATCATGTATACAGGCATCATGTCTGAGACAAGTAGACCGACTCCTGCCTGCATCTACTACTATTACTCCACTCATCGACCGCTATCCAGCATGCATCTAGAGTATTAAGTTAAGAACAGAGTAACGCCTTAAGCAAGATGACATGATGTAGAGGGATAGCTAGACTCATGCCATATGAAGAAAACCCCATCTTGTTATCCTCGATGGCAACAATACAATACGTGCCTTGCTGCCCTTACTATCACCGGGAAAGGACACCACAAGATTGAACCCAAAGCTAAGCACTTCTCCCATTGCAAGAAAGATCAATCTAGTAGGCCAAACCAAACTGATAATTCGAAGAGACTTGCAAAGATAACCAATCATACATAAAAGAATTCAGAGAAGATTCAAATATTATTCATAGATAGACTTGATCATAAACCCACAATTCATCGGTCTCAACAAACACCCCGCAAAAAGAAGATTACATCGAATGGTTCTCCACAAGAGAGGGGGAGAACATTGTATTGAGATCCAAAAAGAGAGAAGAAGCCATCTAGCTACTAACTATGGACCTGTAGGTCTGAGGTAAACTACTCACACTTCATCGGAGAGGCTCTGGTGTTGATGTAGAAGCCCTCCGTGATTGATGCCCCCTCCGGCGGAGCTCCAGAACAGGCCCCAAGATGGGATCTCGTGGATACAGAAAGTTATGGCGGTGGAATTAGGGTTTTGGCTCCGTATCTGATCGTTTGGGGGTACGTGAATATATATAGGAGGAAGGAGTACGTCAGGTGCGCCCCCCTACCTCGTGGCCTCCTGTTTTGTGCCTTGACATAGGGTCCAAGTCTCCTGGGTCTTATTCGATGAGAAAATCACGTTCCCGAAGGTTTCATTCTGTTTGGACTCCGTTTGGTATTCCTTTTCTTCTAAACCCTAAAACAGGCAAAAAACAGCAATTCTGGGCTGGGCCTCCGGTTAATAGGTTAGTCCCAAAAATAATATAAAAGTGCATAATAAAGCCCAATAATGTCCAAAACAGTAGATAATATAGCATGGAGCAATCAAAAATTATAGATACGTTGGAGACATATCATAGGGTAGCAAGCACAGGAGCCGGGCAACCCAACTATTGACCCAAGACATGATTCGGAGCTGATGCATATAAGGCCAAACTCGCGACGCTGAAGTACGCTATAAAGCTGTTCGGACTTGCCAGCAACTCATTTGTTCCCATACCGAGCCCCTAGCAGGTTATGCCGAGGTGTGTGTGTAAAAGAACCACAGGAGCAAAAATTCGGGTCGATTAGGAAAAAGTCAATATTGGACACTCGTTACTTTTACTGGGAGCTGGGTGATATGCCAATTATTATATAGATAACAAAGCCGCGACTCTGGCTATTTGACATGCCAGGGGTCGAAGGCTGAGGAAAAAGGCACTTTACAGGCTCGGAATAGAGAGCGTGGTCTACAAAAAGTTATTTTGGACCTCCTGTCGCACGTCTGCGCCGCGTGTCCTCGATTAAGGGATTCCTTGACAGGAATAACCCTTGGGTGATTGTACGAACCCGAACTCTGGTACAGTCCTCGGGGTGACCGGCCCTTGAGCTACCTGTAGAGGGAATAATAAAAAGGAAAAGTGCAGTTAGAAAAGTAGTGGGGTTTGCAGGCCCACCCTCATTGTGCTTCCACCGATGCCCAGGGTATTTCAAGTGCATAATTATGTATGCACGGTACCCACTTCGAAGGCATATTAGGTGAACGACGGAAGCCGAATTGCTAGTCCAATATGGACATTGATCGGTCATGTTGAATGGAGACCGGCGGTATGATGGCCGTCATGGTATGCGGCGTGATAAGGCCGCTGCGTAGTTCGGCTGAGGTAGCCGTAGTATGATCTCCTATGCAGAGAGAGTGTTCCGTGCGCTCACCTCTAGGGGTGTGTGTGTCACGTATACCATGTTTACTGTTTTTGCGTCGGGGGAAACTGCTTCTGACCCCCATTGTTCGGTTGGTGAGCCTGTTCGTCGTCGCTATCGCCGGGCGGCCTCTTCCCCTTGTGTTCGGCATTTAACTTGCCGGCCTGTTTGAAGACCCAACAGCTTCTGTTGGTGTGATTAGATGGTTTATTGGGGTGGCCATGGATCTGGCAGGGCCTATCCAATATGTTGTCTAAATTGGATGGTCCGTCTTTGTTTGTCGTAAATGGCTTTTTCCGTTGGCCGGGTTTGGAGCCGCTGAATCCAGCGTTGACCGTTGTGTCCTGTGTGCCCTCATTATTATTGCGACGTTTGTTTTTATTGCGTCGTGGTTTTCCATTACCGTCCCGCACTTCGGAGGTGCCCGGATCGCTGGCGCTATTGCTTCTACGGGCGAGCCAGCTGTCTTCTCCCACGCAAAAGCGGGTCATCAGAGAGGTAAGGGCTGACATAGACTTTGGTTTTTCCTGATCGAGGTGGCGGGCAAGGCACTCGTCCTAGACGCTGTGTTTGAAGGCCGCGAGGGCTTCCGCGTCCGGACAGTCAACAATTTGGTTCTTTTTAACTAGAAACCTAGTCTAGAGCTTTCTGGCGGACTCTCCGGGCTGCTGGACAATGTGACTTAGGTCATCGGCATCCGGTGGCCGGACATATGTACCTTGAAAGTTATCGCGGAAGGCATCTTCCAATTCCTCCCAGCTGCCAATTGAGTTTTCAGGCAGACTGCTTAACCAGTGCTGAGCTGGTACTTTGAATTTTAACGGGAGGTATTTGATGGCATGAAGGTCGTCTCCGCGGGCCATGTGGATATGTAGAAGGAAATCCTCAATCCACGTCGTGGGATCTGTTGTCCCGTCGTATGATTCAATATTTATGGGTTTAAACCCTTCTGGGAACTCGTGACCCATTACTCCATCAGTGAAGCAAAGAGGGTGTGCGACGCCTCTATATTGAGCCGCTTCACGACGTAGCTCCGATGGAGTCCGCCTGTAGTTTTCGGCCCGGGCGTGGCTAGGTTTCTTGCATCCGAGTAGATAGCCATCGTCGCGTGTCGCGGTATGTCCTCGCGATCTGTAGATCGATCTGGTGTATCCTGCTTTTACTGTCCAGGTCCTGCCGAAGGTCGTGTGTATCACCCCGAGCTGTTGTTTCTGTTTTTACGTGGCGGTGGGGCGGGTTGCTGTTCGGCTTGAATTGCCGCTTTATCCTGGCCAAGTTGTGGTCGACCTGCCGCATTGTCCCGACCGCGCTGTAGTCGGTCGGCCGCATTGCGTGAGTGAGGTATGAGCTCTAGCGCCTCCTCATCAAACTGGGGTAGCAGTTTGCGCTTCGGGTAACTCCTAGCTGGGAGCTTGAGGCCGTATTCTTTGGTTGCCAAGACATTAGTCCATCTGTCGTTGAGCAGATCTTGGTCCGCTTGAAGCTGCTGATGTTTCTTTTTTAGGCTCCTTGCAGTGGCTATTAGCCTGCGCTTGAAGTGCTCCTGCTCGAGAGGTTCCTCGGGCACGATGAAATCCTCGTCGTCGAGGCTTACCTCATCTTCGGAGAGCGGAAGATAATTATCGTCCTCCAAATCGTCATGTATGGCCTGTTCATCAGGGCTAACTTGCCCATTTTCTCGTTCCTCCTGTTCGGAGGTTACCTCAACGGGGTCTTTATTATCTTTGGGTTCGTCCAGAGTACTATTTTCCCCGATGCCAGTGTTACTATCCTTTGAACGACGTGACTTAGAGCGGCGCCGAGGACGTCGGCGTTTTTGCTGTGTCTCAGGAGGTTTATTCTCAACTGGATTTTCTTTGTCATCGTCGTTGGTTGTTTGGGATGTGTCCACCATGTACGCATTGTATGAAGAGGTGGCCGTCCAGCGTCCAGTGAATGGCGGACTTTGATTTTGCTCCTCATTAGCATCGTCGTCAATATCGTCGATGTCTTCGGAGTCGTAATCGAGCGTGTCGGTTAAATCCTCGGCTGTGGCTATGAAGTGGGTGGCAGGTGGGAAGCAAGATTCTCCATCATCAGCCCCTAGTTCGAACCGTACATAGTTCGGCTGTGAGTCCCCTACCAAGGATAGGTTTTTTAATGAGCTTAGCACATCGCCCAAGGGTGAGTGCTGGAAGATGTCTGCGGCACTGAACTCGAAGATTGATAAATGATCAAGTTCGGCATCCGTGGACTCACATGGTTCGGAACTTACACCCAGAGACGAGTCCGGGGTTCCGGTGACACAAATATTGTGTAAGTTTAAGTCCATGTGCGGCTCCAACGCTGGGGAATCTGTGGCCTCCGTGGTGGGGTTGAACCTCCAGTCCTTAGATGTCGCCGTATGCTCCGGATCTAAGGCCAGAGCAGTTACAGGAGCTATCTCCTGAATGTGGCCCGATGACAAATTTAGTTCATGCTCATCAAGGTGACTAGGAGCGATCGTCGCGGTCTCGAATCCAGCGAAGATCAAATCTCCACGGATGTCCGTGACGTAGTTCAAGCTCCCAAATCTGACCTGATGGCCAGGGGCGTAGCTATCGATCTGCTCCAGATGGCCAAACGAGTTGGCCCGTAGTGCGAAGCCACCTCTCCCTCTCCCCCCCCCTTTATATACGGAGGCAGGGGGCACCCCAAAGACACACAAGTTAATCTTTTAGCCATGTGCGGTGCCCCCTCCATAGTTACACACCTCGGACATATCGTTGTAGTGCTTAGGCGAAGCCCTGCGTCGGTAACTTCATCATCACCGTCACCACGCTGGCGTGCTGACGGAACTCACCCTCGGCCTCAGCTGGATCAAGAGTATGAGGGACGTCACCGAGCTGAATGTGTGCTGATCGCGGAGGTGTCGTGCATTCGATAATTGGATCAGTTGGATCGTGAAGACGTTCAACTACATCAACCGCGTTACTAAACGCTTCCGCTTTCGGTCTACGAGGGTACATGGACACACTCTCCCCTCTCATTGCTATGCATCTCCTAGATAGATCTTGCGTGATCATAGGTAAAATTTTGAAATACTGCGTTCCCCAACAGTGGCATCCGAGCCAGGTCTATACGTAGATGTTATATGCACGAGTAGAACACAATGAGTTGTGGGCAATAATAGTCATACTGCTTACCAGCAACGTCTTACTTTGATTTGGCGGTATTGTTGGATGAAGCAGCCCGGACCGACATTACATGACCGCGTTCATGAGACTGGTTCTACCGACGTGCTTCGCACACAGGTGGTTGGAGGGTGTCTATTTCTCCAACTTTAGTTGAGTCGAGTTTGGCTACGCCTGGTCCTTGTTGAAGGTTAAAACAGCACACTTGACAAAAAATCGTTGTGGTTTTGATGCGTAGGTAAGAACGGTTCTTTCTAGAAGCCCGTAGCAGCCACGTAAAACTTGCAACAACAAAGTAGAGGACGTCTAACTTGTTTTTTAAAGGGCTTGTTGTGATGTGATATGTGATACGTCTCTGTCGTATCTACTTTTCCAAACACTTTTGCCCTTGTTTTGGACTCTAACTTGCATGATTTGAATGGAACTAACCCGGATTGACGCAGTTTTCAGCAGAATTACCATGGTGTTATTTATGTGCAGAAACAAAAGTTCTCGGAATGACCTGAAACTTCACGGAACATCTATTCGGAAATAATAAAAAATCCTTGCAAAAGATGAAGACCAGGGGGCCCACCACCTGTCCACGAGGGTGGGGCGCGCCTGCCCCCCTAGGGCGCGCCCCCTACCTCATGGGCCCCTTGGAGCTCCTCCGACCTCAACTCCAAATCTATATATTTGGTTTCGGGGAGAAAAAATCAGATAGATGAATTTGTAGCGACCCGACCTCAGACGGTCAAGTCTCTGTGCTTAAGTGTCATCCCTGGATCGGTATGCTGACACACACGGTACTCGAGGATTTATAACAGAGGTAAATCACATGTATAAAATAACGTAAATACTATTACCTCAATCCAATAGCGGAAGTAACAACAAGGTTGTGGATTCCCATCAACACCAACGACAAAGTTGAGTGTAGAAATCGTAACCCTAACGTATCACTTACTCGTCGTAAAAAATCCTGCAACATGAGACGTCACAGCCACAGAGGGTCGGTACATTCAATGTACTGGCAAATTCACACCATAGGATAATGATGAATAATAACTATCACTACATGCATATTTGGCTCGTGGAAAAGCTCTATGGTTATAATGTTTTTGCGAAAAGCCAATTTTTCCCTACTGCAAGGAATATATTTTATTTAACTACAAAGTTGGTTGAAAATATTGAGAAGATTCCTCCAACTCAATCCCAAATTAACATCAATAACCCAACAAATTATTTAAGTAACGTGATGATATCAATATGATAATCCAAGTACCAGAGATTCAAGATTGTCCATAACCGGGGACACGGCTAACCATGATTAGTTTGTACACTCTGCAGAGGTTGGGATTCTCGCACTACATGATGTTTGAGAAACGGATGACTGAGACATAGTCTTTCAGAAGCGCTAGCACCTTACGATCGGGTAGACCGTTACACCTACTTTCCCCTACATCTGCTAGTCTACCACTATAAGAGTTCGCATGACTTAATCAACTATGCTAGAGCCCATAGTAGCTTGTGGCTGCACACGGAAGTTTCTAGCATAAATAATCTCATGATCCCTTTGAGCTTGGGTAGCGGTCCATAAAGAAAAACAGGCAATCGCTGGAATACCCAGGTGCCTCAATCCACCCAGATGTGTGTTAAAGTTGCCACCTTAAGTAAACCATTATTAACAACCTCACATCTGTCATGGATTTCACTCACCCAAACCACGTCTACGAGCATAGCATAGCAGCATAAGCATAACGTAATAGTAACTCCCAGGGGTTTGATAGTAACAGGGCAATAGGTTCCTACCTCATCAACTACTTCCCAATACCCACATGTTATCAAGTCCTAACCATGCAATGTTTGAGGGTGAAACTAATGCATAAAAACTAGGTATTGAAGATATATGATCAAAGTGTGAACTTGCCTGCAATGTTGATGAAGATTATTCGCACTCATAACTCTTGATAGATCTACTCGTCACACTCCGGTCAATCTATCGTACGCAAGCAATAGAACCACACATAAGCAATCACTCAACAGATCAGAAAGATCGAAGAAGACGATTCGGAAAACTTCTAAACCAAGCAAATAACACTTGCAACATAAAACAATTTCTAACAGTACCAAAATTATGTGAATTTGGCCTTATCAGAAAGTGTAGGTCAAGAGCTTCGATTTGCAAAAAGAATCAACTCAAACGGAGTTATAAAACTCAAGTTATGATCAAACAAAGTTCAAATACAAAACTGTTTGAATCCAAATTTTAAAACTTTCAAAAATATGTTCAAGTTGTTTTACTAGATAGAGCGGATCATAACTAAGAAGTGGGCGTTGGTTTCGTTGGATTTGGATAAACGGGTAAAAAGTAGTGATCGTTTGAAGCAGAGGGACTAATCTGTAAGAAAAGAATTCACGGATAGGTCCCTGGCCGGAATTAAAACAGAAAAAGAAAAACTTAAATACCGAACGTTCGTTGCAGAACGCTAACAGACGAATCCTTTCACTGTGAGGACCTAATCTAGCGAACATTCACTATTTAGATCTAACTAAAAGAAAAACCGATCAAAAGAAATAAACCGAGCTAAAGAAAAGAAACCGAACGGGTTTATGGTTTATACCGGTTCACAAAGACAACACCATTGATGGGGTGGTTACTCCGGTGAGACGGAATGGTGGCGCGGCGGCTCCGGCGAGCGGGGCGAGGCGAGACGGCGGCTCCGGCGCGGTAGCAAGCGACGGCAGGCGGCGGGGTGCGGTGCGGTGACGAGGGGGCGGCGCGGCGCGGCAGGCGGCGGCGCAGCAAGGAGGCGGCTGCGGCGGCGGCGCAGCGGATCTCGCCGGCGGTGAGTGGCGATCTGCAGCGCAGGGCGGCGGCACGATGCGGGAGGGGCGGCGCGGCACGGCAAGGAGAGAGGTGGGGACCGGGGCCGCTTTTTAAGGAGGGGAGGGGGCAGGCGATGTGTGGGCGAGGGGCAAAGGCGGCGAGGTCAGTGCCGGACTCCAGCGGGAGTCCCGCTCGGGTACGCGAGGGAGACGGTGCGCTGGGCCGGCTAGGCTGGGCGCCGCCCAGTTTGGTCGGCCCGAAGAGAAAGGTTTTTTTTAAAACATTTTTTACTGACAGCAAAAATACGAATAACCACAAAAAAATAAACTATAGGCATATAATATATCAAAATTTTCATAAAAATATTGTCTACAGCGTGAACAGTTTCCTAGCATTAAATAAAATTCACACAAATTTAGATATTTCAAAGAGTGCTACTTGTCTAATAAAATCCAACAAAAATCATTTTTTAAAAACCAAAATGAATTCAAATTTATTTCTCTCCAATTTTCTATTGTAGGGAATCATGTTACCCTATTTTCCATGTATTTTATTTTTGGAGAAAAATAATTTGAATAAAACCCAAATAACTCGAAATTAAAAATAATTTCCAAAAGGACTTTGAATTTGATCATTTGAAACTCCCAACTCATATTTCATATGTTTTGAAGAAGTCATTTTATCTTCACTCGTGAAAATCATTGAGTTGCATAAAGTTTCAGAATTGGAAATATTTCCAAATAAAATTCAAATCTTTTCAAAACCCTTTTTCATTTGAATAAATGGAAGAAGTCATGTCATCTTCTCTCCAGGGTTTTGTGGTGAAAAGAATTTGAATTCACGGAGATCATAAATGCAAAAATGAAAGTTTGGGAAAGTCCTTTTATTCCCTCTCATTTAACTTTGAAAAGGTTTCGAATTTCACTCAATCAATCACACAACAATCAAACAAACAATCTATCTATCTATTTATTATAACTTTCCAAAATTTAGAATTTTGGTATGTTACAAACCTACCACCCTTAAAATGAATCTTGTCCTCGAAATTCGGAGAGGCTAGCAAGAAAAGGTTAGGGTTTGGGGGTCTCCTCAAAATCCATCAATCATCACCGGGGTTTGGGGTGCTACCACCCTTAGAAACATCGTTACGGTCCCATCAACACTCATATACACCATCCTTATTCTTGGCAGGGCCGGTCTTCTCAGATCTTCAGTATAATTCCTTCCCTGACTCTTCCGGTAGTGGCATAACCTTTTCCTCAATTCTTCTGCATCCTTTCTTCTTGGTAGGGTTATTCCGAGACTGGGTCTTCTATGCTGACGGGTCTGGCGCCAATACTAAACAACTATCGATATCTCATGGTGGTCAACAATTTATGGTTTCTCCTGCAGGAAATGGGTCTGGGTTGATCCTCACCGTATAACCCACGGTTGGGAAAGGCTGCAGTGTACAAGGAAAAAAATTCTTATACCATTCTAGGGTTTAAACAAGGTTTGATCGTCGTCTCTCTACTATAGGTAAGTCTCTCAGATTTACCCTCCCATATAGCAAGGCGAATAATAAGAGTAAGTCGGTATGGTGATCAATCCATCCCGCACCCAAATCATTACCCGGTATACGGTTTAGTGAGGTCATCCTCACAAGCATTGCAAAATTTCTCTTGTCGACGAACCAAGGTTCGGATAAATCTATCGATTCTGCAAGCCAAAGAAACATCTATCGTTCCTTCACAACTCTCAGGTTTTGCGTAAATTCCTATAAAATTGTCGGTTGATAAAGTCATAACTCCTTCCAGGGTTTTTCCTTCAGCAAGAGTGTGCTTGCCTCTTGGCAGGTCCTGGGGCCTGTGGGTTATGGCCCATCTCATCACTTGTAGTCCTTGAACTCATCCTAGGGGCAACTAGTCATTATTCCAACATCTAGCTTTCTAGCATGCTTAAATCCATCCAATTGTACGATCCTTCTTCTTTCTATTGGTTCCAAACTAAGACGTGATTACTCAGACTCATCATGGAGTTATTATCGTTCCATAATACCAACATCATACCTCCTTTATATCCAATAGTAATTCATCTCTTCATCCTCGTGGGTTATCCCACATACCGAGATAAAAACTTATACTTATTTTGTCTGAAGTCCACTCCGTGGAATACCATTATCCCTTATAGGGGTCAAACATCCTTACAGGGGAATATTGGCCATCTCTGCATGACACTTCTTCAACTGTGTAACGTGAAACATATCATGAGCTCCTGACAGTCCTTCGGTGACTCCAACTTGTTGGCCACTTCTTCCATACGCTCCAAAACTCGGTATGGTCCTACAAATCTCGGGGCTAACTTTCCCTTAACTACAAATTGTTTAACTCCTCGTAGAGGGGACGAAGACATGCTCTGTCTCCAATCTCATAGACTACCTCCTTGAGTTTTTGAGTCTGCATAACTCTTCTGCCTGGACTGGCCTACCTTCAGTCTATCTCGAATCAACTTAACATTCTCTCCTGACTCCTTGATCACATTTGGTCCAAACAACTGATGGTCTCCAACTTCATCCCACATACTCTTGGGGTATCACACGTATCGAGACAAACTCGTAGTCATTTTGTCCGAAATCCACTCAGTGGAGTATCCTTATCTTTTCCAGGGGTCAAGGGTTCTTACAGGGTACTACCACCCTTAAAATGCATAAATCTTCCATAGACCATATTTCTTATATCCTCAAAAATGGTTAAAATCTTTCTTCATAGAGTAACAACTCATAAAATCCATATCAGTACCAACGATGCTAAGTTTATTCACTCTCAATTGATTACAATCTCAACTCAACACCTCAATATAAAAGAAAATGTTCTCACTTCTACTACTCCATTTATTTTGTTGCAAACTCAACTATCTAGAAAAAGTCTCCTTCTCCTTGGGGCATTCTCTGGCAAAGTGCCATGCTCCCTTACAACGAAAACATACTACTTCTGACAAGTCTCGAGGTTTCCTTTTTGGGCAACTGCTGAGGTAGTGCCCTGACTCCTTGCACCTGTAACAGGTGATATGACTCAGGTCCTTTCTGGAATCCAATCTGCTTCTCTTCCTGGACCTTTCCATGCCAATCATGGCTTCTATTTCTTGTGGGTCATATTCTAGTTCCTCCGTAGGGAATTCTACTAGATCCCCATTCATACAATTCTGGGAGATGTGTCCTTCTTCTCCACATGAATAGCGAGACTTAGTGCAGGGTTTACTCGGGTCTTCTTTAGGTGTGTCCTCCACCTCTTCCTTTATCACAGTTTCTTCTAAAATTTCCATGAGGGATCCTTTCATTACTTCTTTCTTCTGCTGGATGGTTCGTTGTACCATGGGGTAAATGTGACACTGAGCAGGATAGTGGCTAGTCCCTTCACACAAGAAACAAGTAATCTGCCTAGTTGGGCATTCTTCAACTGGGTGACTTCCTTCACAATTAGGACATTCATCCTTGTGTTCTTTATGGTTGTGTCCTATTTCTCCACAAATCTTGCATGCACAAGGTTTCTTCATATCCTTTCCATAAGGCTTCAACTTCTGGGACACAAACCGAGACTTTGGCAAAGTCAACTTAAATTCTTTCCAAGTGGTTACTCCTTGCCACCCATTGATGGTTTGGTACATCCTCCACCAAGTAGCAGCACCTCTTTCAAAGCACTGAAGAGCATGCTGGGTCATATCCTTTCCAACTATAGGGTTATTCTTCATATGATCCTCCATGTTCTGAATCCATTGGTCCGTCTCCAATTGACTTATCGGTCCAGGGAAACATGAGTTCATCTCCATTCATCCTCTATTGGGTCCATGGGTTTGGGGTGAGATGAGAGGGAGGGAGAGGGATACACACAATACAAACAACCGTTTTGAAAAGACAGATTTTTGTTGTGGCTGTCGAAAAACATCAAACAAACGACAGCTCACAATCGTCGCATCTAACGTAGGCATATAACAGGGGTTGGGTCTTCTAAAGGTCAAAAAATCTTCAAAGTCATCAAGCTCTACGAGTCTTGTTCATGTCTCTAATGGCTTCTTTCGATTGTGCTTGTCCTTCTCAAGTTCTTTTGCTAGATCATCTCTGTTGACACAAAGTCTCTCATGACGCCCTTCAATATTTCTAGAGTTGTGTTCCAAACTTCTGGGTTTCAACATCCTTGGCATGAGCCATGGTCCTACTGTCCCTCAGTTCCTGACAAATCTTCGGTATCTCGAGGTTGTAGCTCCTCCAGCTTGGCTACTTTCAGTTTTTGGTTCCTGAGTTCTTCACGAATGGCCTCCTTGTCAAATATGACTTCCTACAAGTCCATCTTAAACTTCTTGATGTATTACTCCAGATTCTAGCGATACACTAGCTAAGGTTAAAACTTCATCTTTTGCTAATAGGTGCTCCATCAGCCTTCTACCATCCAATCCTTCCATGCATAAGCATGCTTAACTCAGCACGGTGATAATAGCATAAGTGGGCGATAACATCATGGATAGCCATGTTTCTGCCCATGTTACTGCCATGAGCTTTCATTCCATAATTGATATCTCCTGTCTTCGGGTTTTCTTGACAAAAACTTTGGGTTCTAATGCTCCATGTTCCGGTCTTTCTCCGATACACCTTGATCACGGGTATTGACAGCTTCCTTAGTCTGCCAAGTTCCATAAGGGTAGCCTTCCTAGGTCTTACAAATCTAGGAATTCTTTAGAGCCTTCAAATTCTCCTAGTCTTCGGAGTCTTCAACTGTTGTAGTTTCCATTTTATAAAGCATAGTAAAATCCTCTTCATTCCAAAGTGGTCTTAGCTGTCCAATATCTTGTACTTCTTGGAGTGATCTCATCAGCTGAATCTTCATGTGGTCAAAAGGGAAAAAGGGTATGGTCTCACTAAAAGGGAATATTTGAATAAGCTCAGAAGAGAAGAGAGGTAAAAGATCTTTTGAAAATGAAGTTGTAGAGAAAATCTTTCCTATGGGCTTGCCAATTTCTTGGGTCACATCCTACAGTCAACATGCGCTCTGATACCATCTTGTAGCGACCCGACCTCAGACGGTCAAGTCTCTGTGCTTAAGTGTCATCCCTGGATCGGTATGCTGACACGCACAGTACTCGAGGATTTATAATAGAGGTAAATCACATGTATAAAATAACGTAAATACTATTACCTCAATCCAATAGCGGAAGTAACAACAAGGTTGTGGATTCCCATCAACACCAATGGCAAAGTTGAGTGTAGAAATCGTAACCCTAACGTATCACTTACTCGTCGTAAAAAATCCTGCAACATGAGACATTGCAGCCACAGAGGGTCAGTACATTGAATGTACTGGAAAATTCACACCATAGGATAATGATGAATGATAACTATCACTACATGCATATTTGGCTGGTGGAAAAGCTCTATGGTTATAATGTTTTTGCGAAAAGCCAATTTTTCCCTACTGCAAGGAATATATTTTATTTAACTACAAAGTTGGTTGAAAATATTGAGAAGGTTCCTCCAACTCAATCCCAAATTAACATCAATAACCCAACAAATTATTTAAGTAACGTGATGAGATCAATATTATAATCCAAGTACCAGAGACTCAAGATTGTCCATAACCGCGGACACGGCTAACCATGATTAGTTTGTACACTCTGCAGAGTTTGCGCACTTTTCACCACAAGACTCGATCTCCTCCGTTGGGATTCTTGCACTACATGGTGTTTGAGAAACGGATGACCGAGACATAGTCTTTCAGAAGCGCTAGCACCTTACGATCGGGTACACCGTTACACCTACTTTCCGCTACATCTGCTAGTCTACCACTATAAGAGTTCGCGCGACTTAATCAACTATGCTAGAGCCCATAGTAGCTTGTGGCTGCACACGGAAGTTTCTAGCATGAATAATCTCATGATCCCTTTGAGCCTGGTGGCGGTCCATAAAAAACAGGCAATCGTTGGAATACCCAGGTGCCTCAATCCACCCAGATGTGTGTTAAAGTTGCCACCTTAAGTAAACCATTATTAACAACCTCACATCTGTCATGGATTTCACTCACCCAAACCACGTCTACGAGCATAGCATAGCAGCATAAGCATAACATAATAGTAACTCCCAGGGGTTTGATAGTAACAGGGCAATAGGTTCCTACCTCATCAACTACTTCCCAATACCCACATGTTATCAAGTCCTAACCATGCAATGTTTGAGGGTGAAACTAATGCATAAAAACTGGGTATGAAAGGGATATGATCAAAGTGTGAACTTGCCTGCAATGTTGATGAAGATTATTCGCACTCATAACTCTTAATAGATCTACTCGTCACACTCTGGTCAATCTATCGTACGCAAGCAATAGAACCACACATAAGCAATCACTCAACAGATCAGAAAGATCGAAGAAGACGATTCGGAAAACTTCTAAACCAAGCAAATAACTCTTGCAACATAAAACAATTTCTAACAGTACCAAAATTATGTGAATTTGGCTTTATCAGAAAGTGTAGGTCAAGAGCTTCGATTTGCAAAAAGTATCAACTCAAACGGAGTTATAAAACTCAAGTTATGATCAAACAAAGTTCAAATACAAAACTGTTTGAATTCAAATTTTAAAACTTTCAAAAATATGTTCAAGTTGTTTAAATGGATAGAGGGGATCAGAACGAAGAAGTGGGCGTTGGTTTCGTTGGATTTGGATAAACGCGTAAAAAGTAGTGATCGTTTGAAGCAGAGGGACTAATTTGTAAGAAAAGAATTCACAGATAGGTCCCTGGCCAGAATTAAAACAGAAAAAGAAAAACTTAAATACCGAATGTTCGTTGCAGAACGCTAACAGACAAATCCTTTCACTGTGAGGACCTAATCTAGCGAACATTCACTATTTAGATCTAACTAAAACAAAAACCGATCAAAAGAAATAAACCGAGCTAAAGAAAAGAAACCGAACGGGTTTACGGTTTATACCGGTTCACGAAGACAAAACCGGCGACGGGGTGGTTACTCCGGCGAGACGGGACGATGGCGCGGCGGCTCCGGCGAACGGGGCGAGGCGAGACGGCGGCTCCGGCGCGGTAGCAGGCGACAGCAGGCGGCGGGGTGCGGCGCGTTGACGAGGGGGCGGCGCGGCGCGGCACGCGGCGCCGCTAGCGGGCGGCGGCGCAGCAAGGAGGCGGCTGCGGTGGCGGCATGGCGGATCTCGCCGACGGTGAGTGGCGATCTGCAGCGCGGGGCGGCGGCGCGACGCGGGAGGGGCGGCGCGGCACGGCGGGGAGAGAGGCGGGGCCCGGGGCCGCTTTTTAAGGAGGGGAGGAGGCGGGCGATGCGTGGGCGAGGGGCAAAGGCGGCGAGGTCGGTGCCGGACTCCGTCGGGAGTCCCGCTCGGGTACACGAGGGTGACAGTGCGCTGGGCCGGATGGGCTGGGCGCGGCCCAGTATGGTGGGCCCGAAGAGAAAGGTTTTTTTAAAACATTTTTTTACTGACAGCAAAAATACGAATAACAACAAAAAAATAAACTATAGGCATATAATATATCAAAAATTTCAGAAAAATATTGTCTACAGCGTGAACATTTTCCTAGCATTAAATAAAATTCACACAAATTTAGATAATTCAAAGAGTGCTACTTGTCTAATAAAATCCAACAAAAATCATTTTTTAAAAACCAAAATGAATTCAAATTTATTTCTCTTCAATTTTCTATTGTAGGGAATCATGTTACCCTATTTTCCATGTATTTTATTTTTGGAGAAAAATAATTTGAATAAAACCAAATAACTCCAAATTAAAAATAATTTCCAAAAGGACTTTGGATCCTTTGAAACTCCCAACTCATATTTCATATGTTTTGAAGAAGTCATTTTATCTTCGCTCGTGAAAATCATTGAGTTGCATAAAGTTTCAGAATTGGAAATATTTGCAAATAAAATTCAAATCTTTTCAAAACCCTTTTTCATTTGAATAAATGGAAGAAGTCATGTCATCTTCTCTCCAGGGTTTTGTGGTGAAAAGAATTTGAATTCCCGGAGATCATAAATGCAAAAATGAAAGTTTGGAAAAGTCTTTTTATTCCATCTCATTTAACTTTCAAAAGGTTTTGAATTTCACTAAATCAATCACACAACAATCAAACAAACAATCAATCTATCTATTTATTATAACATTCCAAAATTTAGAATTTTGGGATGTTACAGAATTCATCGCGTTTTACGATATGGAGCCGCCGCCAAGCCTTAAAACCTCTCGGGAGGGCTGATCTGGAGTCCGTTCGGGGCTTCGGAGAGGGGAATCTGTCGCCATCGTCATCATCAATCATCCTCCATCACCAATTTCATGATGCTCATCGCCGTGCGTGAGTAATTCCATCGTAGGCTTGCTAGACGGTGATGGGTTGGATGAGATCTATCATGTAATCGAGTTAATTTTGTTAGGGTTTGATCCCTAGTATCCATTATGTTCTGAGATTGATTTTGGTATGACTTTGCTATGCTTAATGCTTGTCACTAGGGCCCGAGTGCCATGATTTCAGATCTGAACCTATTATGTTTTCATGAATATATGTGAGTTCTTGATCCTATCTTGCAAGTCTATAGTCACCTACTATGTGTTATGATCCGACAACCCCGAAGTGACAATAATCGGGATCACTCCCGGTGATGACCGTAGTTTGAGGAGTTCATGTATTCACTATGTGTTAATGCTTTGGTCTGGTACTCTGTTAAAAGGAGGCCTTAATATCCCTTAGTTTCCATTAGGACCCCGCTGCCACGGGAGGGTAGGACAAAAGATGTCATGCAAGTTCTTTTCCATAAGCACGTATGACTATATTCGAAATACATGCCTACATTGGATTGATGAATTGGAGCTAGTTCTGTGTCACCCTATGTTATGATTGTTACATGATGAACCGCATCCGGCATAATTCTCCATCACCGATCCATTGCCTACAAGCTTTCCATATATTGTTCTTCGCTTATTTACTTTTCCGTTGCTATTGCTATCATCACTACAAAATACCAAAAACATTACTTTTGCTACCGTTACCACTACTATCATATTACTTTGCTACTAAATACTTTGCTGCAGATATTAAGTTTCCAGGTGTGGTTGAATTGACAACTCAACTGCTAATACTTGAGAATATTTTTTGGCTCCCCTTGTGTCGAATCAATAAATTTGGGTTGAATACTCTACCCTCGAAAACTGTTGTGATCCCCTATACTTGTGGGTTATCCAGACTATTTTCTGGCACCGTTGCTGGGGAGCATATCTCTATTCTTTGAGTCACTTGGGATTTATATCTGCTTATCATTATGAAGAACTTGAGAGATCCAAAAACCAAGATTTATCCCTCAACTACGAGGGGAGGTAAGGAACTTTCATCTAGCTCTGCACTTGATTCACCTTCTGTTTTGAGTAAGCTTGCAACACCTAAACCCGCTTCTACTATTCGTTCTGATATGTCACATGTTATTGATGATGCCACTTCTGCTATGCATGATACTTATGATGAAACTACTTCTATGCTTGATACTACTGTGCCACTTGGTGAATTTCTTGATGAACAACTTGCTAGGGTTAGAGAGAATGAACATATTGAATCTGATAATATTTATGAAAGTGATGATGAATACTTGCTCGTTATTCCTAAGGGTTATGTTTTTGATAAAGAAGCTTCTTTAGCTATTTTAGCTTGCAAAGATAGTTATGAACTTAAGAGGTTATTAGTTAAATGGAATAAGCAATCTCTAAATGCTAGGATGAAACCTGACCCTACTTTTGCTACTTCACTTATCTTTGTTACTGATAAGGATTATGAATTCTCTGTTGATCCTGATATAATTACTTTGGTTGAATCTGATCCTTTTCATGGCTATGAATCTGAAACTGTTGTGGCACATCTTACTAAATTAAATGATATAGCCACCCTGTTAACTAATGATGAGAGAACTCGTTACTTTTATATCCTTAAAATATTTCCGTTCTCATTAAAGGGTGATGCTAAGATATGGTTTAATTCTCATGATCCTGGTTGTGTGCGTAGTCCCCAGGATATGATTTATTACTTCTCTGCTAAATATTTCCCTGCTCATAAGAAACAAGCTGCTTTAAGGGATATATATAATTTTGTGCAAATTGAAGAAGAGAGTCTCCCACAAGCTTGGGGGAGGCTTCTCCAATTACTTAATGCTTTGCCTGGTCATCCTCTTAAGAAAAATGAAATACTTGATATCTCTTATAATGGACTAACCGATGCCTCCAGAGATTACCTGGATAGTTGTGTTGGTTCTGTTTTCAGGGAAAGAACACAGGATGAAGCTGAAATTCTATTGAATAATATGTTGACAAATGAAAATAATTGGACACTTCCTGAGCCTATTCCTAAACCAACTCCGAAGAAGAGAGGTGTTTTATTTCTCAGTCCTGAAGATATGCTAGAGGCAAAGAAATCTATGAAAGAAAAAGGTATTAAAGCCGAAGATGTTAAGAATTTACCTCCTATTGAAGAAATACACGGTCTTAATTTACCGCGCGTTGAAGAAACATATGACCTTAATCAATCTCCTATTGAAGGAACTCATGATCCTGATAACCCGACACAGGTAGTAAAGGTAAATTCTCTCTATAGACATGATAAAGCTGAAATCCCGTTTACTAAATTTGCTAGCCCATGCTTATATGAGCTTGATAAATTTATGGTTAAGCAAGAAGATTGTTATGCTTATTTTGGTAGACAATTGAAATACAATTCAGATATGCTTGAACACTTGGGTAATTATATGGCTAATGTCAAAGGTGAACTTAAACTTATTAGTAAACATGCTTCTATGGTTACCACTCAAGTAGAACAAGTACTTAAAGCTCAAAATGATTTGATCAATGAATTGAATAGTAAGAATAATGATAACGTTGTTAGAGTCATGACTAGAGGTGGTAGAATGACTCGGGAACCTTTGTATCCTGAAGGCCACCCTAAGAGAATTGAGCAAGATTCTCAGAGAAATAATGTGGATGCACCTAGTCCTTCTAATAGGAAGAAAAAGAAAAATGATAGGACTTTGTGATGAGGACATGACTACCTTGGATACGACCAAAAATATTGCATACATGCATATTTGTCAGGTGATTTCTAATGCAAACTATTCAATAATCTATTTATGTTATCCAGAACAAAAATACTTCACACACTTTTGTGTTTTCTCTAATTGCAGGTGTATGGGACATTTTTACAATCCACATATGAAGATAAGGGAAAAGGAGAAGTTTAGGTTGTGTTCAAAAAGTCCTCTCACGTCACTTTTGGGCCAAGAGAAGATAGAGTCCAAGTCTCTCACGTTCTGGATTCAGATTCGGACTGCACAGACATACCTGACTCAAAACGCCAACAACTTTTTCATACGGACTCCGAATTGGGTGATTCTTTTTTTGTTGGAAACTAGATTTCGTGCTCTTTCCAACCCAATTGGATTCACCTTCAAATTCGTCAGAAGCGTTGAGTTATGGACGAAACAATCTGACATTGCAGTAGAATCCGAGTCAAACTACAAGCCCAAAGGTGTTGCATCACCTCCACTTGGGCCCATGAGCCTTGTACGACCTAGGGTTAGTTTTAGGCTGCCTTGGGACGTCCTCCCACCTCCTTGGCCGCCACCCCTTGCTCCTATATAAGTAGATCCATCTAGTAGCTTTTTCCTGGGGATTTGTTTAGTTAAAAGTTAGCCATAGCAACTTCGTGTACTTCGTTTGTGTCCAACGACCAGACCAAGACCGCTTACGAATCCCCACCTTTATCAATACTTCATATATACTCGCAATATTCAGATTGCTTTATCATATTCTTACTTGTTCTTCCATTGCTTGCAGGAATAGACCTTTGTGGTCAGGTTGACCGTGCTTCCAGCATCGTCAGTAACCTCAGGAGATTGGTTTAGCGGTTGCTAAGGCGCAACGTCGTGCACGTTTGAGTCGGATCGTCAAAGTCGTCTCCACCAAATCGATAGTTATCGTCTCATCGAAAGATCGGGACCCTCGCCTCTATCAAGTGGTATCAGTTTTCAGGTTGCTTGGTGAGAATTTCCAGTTTTCCTATATTAGATTTATTTTCTTACCTATTGTCCAAGAAAAAGCCACAAAAAAGAGTTAGATCTATTCAACCTTGGTCCAAGCCAGTCTGAGCCTTTGCAATTTTCTTTTCATTGCTTGCATAGCTGAATTATCGGTTACATCATCGTGTCGAGTTGCTGGTCTTAGTGTCTAGTTCGTTTAGAGTTTCGAGTTCTATTCACATTAGTCACGCCACCGCTGCATCATTATCTCTTTCGCTGTCCACCACCCATCAATCAATTTCCACCACGTGCTACCCACCATTCATTGTCATAATAATAGTTGAGATCGTTCACATCTTCGCTTGATCCAATCTGCATCTTATCTAGTTTGTTTTGGAAAGAGGGAGAAAAAAAGAGAGAAAAAAATGAGAGAAAAAAAGAGAAAAAAAGTCAGAGAAAAAAAAGGAGAGAAAGAAAAAAGTGTGAGGAAAAAAAGAGAAGAAAAAAAAACAAAATTCGGATCTTTTTAGACTCAATCTCGTAGTTGAATTCGGATTGGAATCTGTTTTGTGCACTGTTCAGTAAAACAGGCATAACTTCCTCATACGAAGTCCGTTTTGCCTCCGCGAGTACTCAAATGAAAGCTAGCGACGAGCTGCATCTAAATAGTTGAAGAAACTAGTTCAATATTTGGCACCTCAAAATCGGCTTCTAAATAGGTCTTTTTGCCCTCCGAAGTTCTTGAACACAGCTTATTCCAGTTTTTCAGGCTAGTTTTCGAATTTTTTGACTCCTCATATCAACTCAGAATTGAGTGATTCCTTTTGTGTTTGAAACTTGAGTCAATACCATTCTTGAAAAAAAAATCAAACAAATCGGCACAAACTTTTTTAAAGGAAAGTTGGAGACAAAGTTGTTGATATATCCTGCTTGGCTGTTGTTTCACATCATTATCTTTACTGCCGTTGTGATCTTCACTTATATCTTGCTGTCCAGAGCTACTTAGTATCCTTCATTAATGCTAGTTGTGCTACGGCGTGACCTCATTAGTGTTCTAGGCTCGCGTCTCTAGTTCGGTCTAGCCTAGGACCAGCACAGTGCCGTCGTTGAGCGTTTATTCAACATTGCATCTCTGAATTGATTATTGCTAATCTTTTGCTACCATATATAGCCAACCCAACTCCACATATTTATACACCGTGTATACGCACGTTCCCCTGGCAATCGCTTTACACAATCTTCGGAGTTATTTGACACCGCTGGTTGCCTGTCACCACCTGCTGCTTGGTAAGAACTTGTAAGATATTGATATTTGCTTTACTGTGAGCGCTTTACCACCACACCCTAGTAGTTCATAGGAACATTATTCTTGAATTTTGTTTCTTGTTTCTACTAATCATGACAGGTTCTGAAGATAGAAGTTCTTGGACGACAGACACATCTTCACCATCACGAGAGTTGGGACAACACACACAAGCACATGGTCAGGTTATCTTTTTACCGTCATTTGAGGGCAGATTTAATCCTACTACTTATCTAGCTTGAGAGCTTGAAGTAGAACAATTTTTTAGTCACCATGACTTTTATGAACTTGAGCGAGTGCGAGCAGCCACTAGAGCATTTACTGATTTTGCTTCTGTTTGGTGGAGTGTACATTGTAAGAAAAACATTGATAACCAACCCACAACTTGGAAAGTTTTGAAAGCTGTAATGAGACAACAATTTTTCCCTCCTTATTATCGTCGTGAATTGCTTCGCAAATTTGAACAATTTAAACAAGGCAAAAACACTGTTCATGCTTACTACCAAGAGTTCAAATCTTATATGCATCACTGTGACATAGAAGAATCTGAGAATAATACAATGAATAGATTTTTTGGTGGTTTGAACCATGATATTCAGGCAAGATTTCAGTATATTCCTTGTTGCATTACTGGTATGTATGTCCGTGCTTGTACCTTTGAGAGACAGATACAGGAGGATGCATTAGGTGACTACAACAACTACTATTTCAGTTCATGCTCACCACCGCCGGTGGGTTCCTCCATCATTGCACCTCGGATTATGAGCGCGGCATCATCTCAAGGGTATGGTACATTGTCAACGTCCGTACCTACATCAGCTACATCTTTGCCACAAGGTAACATTAAAGGTATTGATGATATAACTTCACATGAGAATGATGCATGCCTAGTTAACTTGAATGCATCATGTATTGAGTTACCTGTTGATTTGAGCACACCACCTATTTTAGAGAATCTTGTTACTATCATGAATGTGTCATGTGATCAAACAACTGAAATATCAACAATTTTGAGTGCACCCATTGAATTAACTGTTGATGCAAAAGAACTAATGTTTAATCATTTTGATATGGCCTCCAATCTTGGTGATGATTCTATGTCCAATGACTTATTGCATGTTTGCTTATTTAAGCATGTTGTAGCATGTAAATTTGATGCAAGTAAAGTTTATTCACCAAAGTTGGGATGGTTTAGTGATGAACATTGTGAATCTTTTGAAATGAATAAGAGCTTCACTTATATGTGCAAACCGAGTTCTAATATTTTCATGCCTTCTACTTATTGTGATAATTTTTTGGCTTTAGTTTTTATGAACTATGAAAGTTACTCATGTATACATGTGTCATACGTGCAAAAATCAAGGGAAGTTAAACTAGATGACATATACATATACAACATGTACACCTTGTCTCTTTTGTTAGCCACATTTCAGATTAAGCAACGCCGAGGATGGCTTTGTTTTCAAAAAGGGGAGGATGATGAGGACATGACTACCTTGGATATGACCAAAAATATTGCATACATGCATATTTGTCAGGTGATTATAATGCAAACTATTCAATAATCTATTTATATTATCCAGAACAAAAATACTTCACACACTTTTGTGTTTTGTCTAATTGCAGGTGTATGGGACATTTGTACAATCCACATATGAAGATAAGGGAAAAGGAGAAGTTTAGGTTGTGTTCAAAAAGTCCTCTCACGTCATTTTTGGGCCAAGAGAAGATAGAGTCCAAGTCTCTCACGTTCTGGATTCAGATTCGGACTGCACAGACATACCTGACTCAAAACGCCAACAACTTCTTCATACGGACTCCGAATTGGGTGATTCTTTTTTTGTTGGAAACTAGATTTCGTGCTCTTTCCAACCCAATTGGATTCACCTTCAAATTCGTCCGAAGCGTTGAGTTACGGACGAAACAATCTGACATTGCAGCAGAATCCGAGTCAAACTACAAGCCCAAAGGTGTTGCATCACCTCCACTTCGGCCCATGAGCCCTGTACGACCTAGGATTCGTTTTAGGCTGCCTTGGGACGTCCTCCCACCTCCTTGGCCGCCACCCCTTGCTCCTATATAAGTAGATCCATCTAGTAGCTTTTTCCTGGGGATTTGTTTAGTTAAAAGTTAGCCATAGCAACTTCGTGTACTTCGTTTGTGTCCAACGACCAGACCAAGACCGCTTACGGATCCCCACCTTTATCAATACTTCATATATACTCGCAATATTCAGATTGCTTTATCATATTCTTGCTTGTTCTTCGATTGCTTGCAGGAATAGACCTTCGTGGTCAGGTTGACCGTGCTTCCAGCATCGTCAGTAACCTCAGGAGATTGGTTTAGCGGTTGCTAAGGCGCAACGTCATGCACGTTTGTAGTCGGATCGTCAAAGTCGTCTCCACCAAATCGATAGTTATCGTCTCATCGAAAGATCGGGACCCTCGCCTCTATCACTTTGCATGCTTCTAGTGAACCTATTACTGAAACACCTGAGAATCGAAATGATATTTCTATCTCTGATGCTGAAACACAATCTGGTAATGAACCTGAAACTAGTGATAATGTTAATGATAATGTTCATGATGATGCTCAACTTAGCAATGATAATGATATAGAAATTGAACCTGTTGTTGATCTTGATAACCCACAATCAAAGAATCAACATTATGATAAGAAAGACTTTGTTGCTAGGAAACACGATAGGGAAAGAGAGCCTTGGGTTCAGAAACCCATGCCTTTTCCTCCCAAACCATCCAAGAAAAAGGATGATGAGGATTTTGAGCGCTTTGCTGAAATGATTAGACCTATCTTTTTGCGTATGCGATTAACTGATATGCTCAAAATGAATACTTATGCTAAGTATATGAAAGATATTGTTACAAATAAAAGAAAGATACTGGAAGCTGAAATTTCCACCATGCTTGCTAATTATACTTTTAAGGGTGGAATACCAAAGAAACTTGGAGATCCGGGAGTACCCACTATACCATGTTCCATTAAAAGAAATTATGTTAAAACTGTTTTATGTGATCTTGGAGCCGCTGTTAGTGTTATGCATGTCTCTTTATATCGTAGACTCGATTTGAATAAGTTGACACCTACTGAAATATCTTTGCAAATGGTTGATAAATCAACTGCTATACCTATCGGTATTTGTGAGGATGTGCCTGTTGTAGTTGCAAACGTTACTATTTTAACGGACTATGTTATTCTTGATGTTCCCGAGGGCGATAGTATGTCTATTATTCTTGGAAGACCCTTTTTGAATACTGCAGGGGCTGTTATTGATTGCACTAAAGGCAATGTCACTTTTCATGTTAATGGTAATGAGCATACGGTACACTTTCCGAGGAAACAACATCAAGTTCATAGTATCAACTCTATTGGAAAAATTCCATCGATTATATTTGGAGGTTTTAAATTTCCTCTTCCTACTGTCAAGAAGAAATATGATATTCTTATTATTGGGGATGTGCATATCCCCGTTGAGGTAACATAGTGTTATTTGAAATTTCTCCGGTTCCATGTTATTCGGAATGAGTTCGTTAACAACACTTGATCAACCTTGTTAGTGGATTCCTTTTGATGATCATGAGATGGATGAAATTAGAAGGCATAACCTTCTGTACCCTCCTCTTACTTTCTGTTATTTATATTAAATAAAATAAAAATAGTATTTTTCTGTTTGTTATCTGATTTATTCGTGCAATATAAAAATACCCCGAAAATAAAAGTTCTCCAAATGCCCTGAAATTTAAATATGATTTTTTTTGAAATATTTGAGAATATTTGGCACTGAGAACACAGCAGGAGGAGCTGGCACCTGGCCACGAGGGTCAGGGGCGCGCCCCCTGCCTCGTGGGCCCATGGTGGCCCTCCTCCACTTATTCCTGCACCCACACACTCCTTCTTCCTCCCACAAACACGAATATCCAACTCAAACCCGAGTCCAAGCTCATTTTGCTACCATTTTCGATCTCCTTGCTCAAAGCACCTCTCACAAAACTGCTTGGGGAGATTGTTCCTTGGTAGGTGACTCCTCCATTGGTCCAATTAGTTTTTGTTCTAGTGCTTTATTCATTACAAATTTGTGTTGCTTAGGTGACCCTGTTCTTGAGCTTGCATGTCAAATTTATATGGTCAAAAGTAGTTTTGATGCATGATATAGGCTCTAAGCACTTGTAGGAGTAGTTGCTATCAATATTATTGAGTTTGGTTCACTTTTATTTTGAAGTTACTAAAAAATTCAGAAATTTTTTAGAGGAAGAAATATGTTTAGCAAAATATACCAAGGGGGATCTTCAAGGAAACAAGAGCCCAGGCTTGCAATGCGTGATGCTGATGATGAGCCACCAAGAAACGCTCCAGTGCGTCCTTGTGAATGGCCTTCGGAAAACTTTATGGATCGAACGGGAATTAAGGAAGAATTTAACGTATATTTGCGTAACGCTGATCTTGTGAGCTTCGAGGAAGAAAAATGCCGTCAGTACCACTATCTCACTAGTTCCTTTGTGAGGAGGTTTGAATTTTCATCTTCAGGTAATTCTCCAACTGTCCTGTTTGATCTTTATGAAAATTCTTACACTATGGACTTAGAGGATTTTACCACTGCTTGCAAACTTCCACAATGGGGTAGTATCAGGGAACCTCGCAAATCTGAATTTAGAGATTTTCTTGCTAGTATAACTGTGGGGGAATCTAGAGATATAACACAAGCTACCACAGGGAGCATTCATTTTCCTGCTATACATTATTTCGCTCTCTTCATAGGTAGATGCATTAACGGTAAAGATGAAGCATGTCACATGTGTGTCCCTGACCTCAGTATTCTTAGGAGTGCTGTGTTGGGAGATAAATCTTATAATTTGGGAGCCATTGTTGCACGTAGGTTGCATCTGAATAGATTTAATAGAGATTTCTTTGGTGGAATTTATGCAACCCGCTTAGCTGATTTTCTTGGTGTAACTATACGTAATGATGATATTGAATTACCTCCTGCTTACCTAGACTTTAATGCTATGGTTCACCACCAGTTTGTCGAGAGGAATGAATCACCTCTCCAGTATCGTTTAATCTTTGACAGACGTCGTGCTGTCCGTATTACTCTCCATGCTCCTGCCTTCTTTGATTATCAGGCAAAAGGAAGATATGTTATTACCAGAGAGGAGGCAGATGAGTACGAGAGGAGGGCAGAGGCCGCTCATCGCCACGTTGCAGCTCAGGAGGCGATAGCCGCTGCATCACAGTATCACCCCAACTATTACTATGGATATCAGCCAGGCCAGCCATGGCCATAGACCAACTTAGGCCAAAAGCCTAATCTTGGGGGAGTACGTATTTCCCATCGACATTACATTCATGTTCACACACTCATTGCTAGATGTTGGTGCTCATACTTTTTCATTGTATCACACATGCTAGTTTATTTTCCTTTTTATGCTTTCTTCTTATGTGTTTAATAAACATTAAGAAAAAATAGTTGTAGCCTTTAATTAGTTTATTTTCCATGCTTGTAGTAGTAATTAAAAAAGAAAACCCAAAAATATTTCTTGTTCTTCTTTTACTTGTTGAGAGCTTTCCCGTGTTAATAGTTTTATTTCTTTTCTTTGGGGGTCGATAGGAGAAGACCATAATTAAATTCTTGAAGTAGCTCTTATATGCATTATTGTTGATCTGACAAAAGATCCCATATTGCCTTGTCTTCTCCTGTTTATTGAATGCTTGCAGATTCCAGCTTAGTCCAATGCACGTGCACTATTATTATTATTCACACTATTCGGTCATGCAAGTGAAAGGCAATTATGACGATATATGATGGGCTGACTGAGATGAGAAAAGCTGGTATGAATTCGACCTCTCTTGTTTTTGTAAATATGATTAGTTCATCATTCCTGATTCTGCCTATTATGAATAAACATGTTTGCAATGACAACTAGAGATCATAGTTTCTTGTGCCATGCTTGATTAGCTAGGAGCTTATAATGGTTTACCTTGCGTGTCAACATGCTATTAAAATGGTTGTGATGTGGTATGATAGGGTGGTATCCTCCTCTGAATGATTTAAGTGACTTGACTTGGCACATGTTCACGCATGTAGTTGAAACAAAATCAACATAGCCTTCACGATATTTATGTTCATGGTGGATTATATCCTACTCATGCTTGCATTCGGTGTTAATTAATTTTAATGCATGTTCATGACTGTTGTCGCTCTCTAACTGGTCGCTTCCCAGTCTTTTGCTAGCCTTCACCTGTACTAAGCGGGAATACTGCTTGTGCATCCAACTCCATAAACCCCAAAGTTATTCCATATGAGTCCACCATACCTACCTATATACGGTATCTACCTGTCGTTCCAAGTAAATTTGTATGTGCCAAACTCTAAAACTTCAAATAAATATCCTGTTTTATATGCTCGAATAGCTCATATATCAACTAGGGTTGTCTGTATCTTCCATGTTAGGCGGGTTATTCTCAAGAGGAGTGGACTCCGCTCCTCACTCACGAGAAAGTGGCTGGTCACCGGGATGCCCAGTCCCATGCTTTATGCAAACTAAATCAAAATAATTGCAAACAAAACTCCCCTGGGACTGTTGTTAGTTGGAGGCACTCGTTGTTTCGAGCAAGCCATGGATTGATGCTTGTTGGTGGAGGGGGAGTATAAACTTTACCATTCTGTTTGGGAACCGCCTATAATGTGTGTAGCATGGAAGATATCGCCATCTCTTGGTTGTTATGTTGAAAATGAAAGTATACCGCTCAAAATATTATTCATCTTTATTTCAAAACCAAGCTCTGGCACCTCTACAAATCCCTGCTTCACTCTGCGAAGGGCCTATCTATTTACTTTAATGTTGAGTCATCATATTATTAAAAAGCACCAGTTGGAGAGCACCACTGTCATTTGCATTCATTATTGTTAGTTTACATTGAGTATGACTTGACTGGATCTCTTTACCATGAATTACAGTGTCTAGTCAGTCCTTGATCTTTAAAGGTGCTATGCATTTATGTTTTGCGGTCTCAGAAAGGGCTAGCGAGATACCATCTTGTTATATCATATTATGATTGTTTCGAGAAAGCGTTGTCATCCGAGATTTATTATTATTGCTTGCTAGTTGATTATACCATTGATATGAGTAAACTTCAGACCTATGCGTTATTGTGAATATGGTTAGTTCATAATCTTTGCTGAAAACTTGAATGATGGCTTTACATATTTAGAACAACAAGAGCAAACAGAGTTTGTAAAAGTTTTTCTTTATCACTTTCAGTTTATCAACTGAATTTCTTGAGGACAAGCAAAGGTTTAAGCTTGGGGGAGTTGATACGTCTCCGTCGTATCTACTTTTCCAAACACTTTTGCCCTTGTTTTGGACTCTAACTTGCATGATTTGAATGGAACTAACCCGGACTGACGCTGTTTTCAGCAGAATTACCATGGTGTTATTTATGTGCAGAAACAAAAGTTCTCGGAATGACCTAAAACTTCACGAAACATCTATTCGAAACTAATAAAAAATCCTTGCAAAAGATGAAGACCAGGGGGTCCACCACCTGTCCACGAGGGTGAGGGGCACGCCTGCCCCCCTAGGGCGCGCCCCCTACCTCATGGGCCCCCTGGAGCTCCTCCGACCTCAACTCCAACTCTATATATTTGGTTTCGGGGAGAAAAAAATCAGAGAAAAGAATTCATCGCGTTTTACGATGCGGAGCCGCCGCCAAGCCCTAAAACCTCTCGAGGGGGCTGACTTGGAGTCCGTTCGGGGATCCGGAGAGGGGAATCCGTCGCCATCGTCATCATCAACCATCCTCCATCACCAATTTCATGATGCTCACCGTTGTGCGTGAGTAATTCCATCGTAGGCTTGCTGGACGGTGATGGGTTGGATGAGATCTATCATGTAATCGAGTTAATTTTGTTAGGGTTTGATCCCTAGTATCCATTATGTTCTGAGATTGATTTTGGTATGACTTTGCTATGCTTAATGCTTGTCACTAGGGCCCGAGTGCCATGATTTCAGATCTGAACCTATTATGTTTTCATGAATATATATGAGTTTTTGATCCTATCTTGCAAGTCTATAGTCACCTACTATGTGTTGTGATCCGGCAACCCCGAAGTGAGAATAATTGGGACCACTCCCGGTGATGACCGTAGTTTGAGGAGTTCATGTATTCACTATGTGTTAATGCTTTGGTCTGGTACTCTATTAAAAGGAGGCCTTTATCCCTTAGTTTCCATTAGGACCCCGCTGCCACGGGAGGGTAGGACAAAAGATGTCATGCAAGTTCTTTTCCATAAGCACGTATGACTATATTTGAAATACATGCCTATATTAGATTGATGAATTCGAGCTAGTTCTGTGACACCCTATGTTATGATTGTTACATGATGAACCGCATCCGGCATAATTCTCCATCACCGATCCATTGCCTACAAGCTTTCCATATATTGTTCTTCGCTTATTTACTTTTCCGTTGCTATTGCTATCATCACTACAAAATACCAAAAACATTACTTTTGCTACCGTTACCACTACTATCATATTACTTTGCTACTAAATACTTTGCTACAGATATTAAGTTTCCAGGTGTGGTTGAATTGACAACTCAACTGCTAATACTTGAGAATATTCTTTGGCTCCCCTTGTGTCGAATCAATAAATTTGGGTTGAATACTCTACCCTCGAAAACTGTTGCGATCCCCTATACTTGTGTGTTATCAATATGATCAAGACGTGATGATATATAAATTGTTGTGTGAGATGATCATGTTTTGTAACAGTTATCGGCAACTGGCAGGAGCCATATGGTTGTCGCTTTATTGTATGAAATGCAATCGCCATGTAATTGCTTTACTTTATCACTAAGCGGTAGCGATAGTCGTAGTAGCAATAGTTGGCGAGACAAGAACGATGCTTCAATGGAGATCAAGGTATCAAGCTGTTGACGATGGTGATCATGACGGTGCTTTGAATATGGAGATCAAAGGCAAAAGATGATGATGGCCATATCATATCGCTTATTTTGATCGCATGTGATGTTTATCCTTTATGCATCTTAGTTTGCTTAGTACGGCGGTAGCATTATAAGATGATCCTTCACTAAATTTCAAGGTATAAGTGTTCTCCCTGAGTATGCACCATTGCGACAGTTTGTCGTGCCGAGGCACCACGTGATGATCGGGTGTGATAAGCTCTACGTTCACATACAACAGGTGCAAGCCAGTTTTGCACACGCAGAATACTCGGGTAACTTGACGAGCCTAGCATATGCAGATATGGCTCAGAACACTAAGACCGAAAGGTCGAGCGTGAATCATATAGTAGATATGATCAACATAGTGATGTTCACCATTGAAAACTACTCCATCTCACGTGATGATCGGACATGGTTTGGCTGATATGGATCACGTGATCATTTAGATGACTAGAGGGATGTCTATCTAAGTGGGAGTTCTTAAGTAATATGATTAATTAAAATTTAATTTATCATGAACTTAGTCCCGATAGTTTTTGCATATCTATGTTATAGATCAATAGCTCGCATATAGCTCCCTTGTTTTATTTTTGATATGTTCCTAGAGAAAAATAAGTTGAAAGATGATAGTAGCAATGATGCGGACTGGGTCTGTGATCTGAGGATTATCCTCATTGCTGCACAGAAGAATTATGTCCTTGATGCACCGCTAGGTGACAGACCTATTGCAAGAGCAGATGCAGACGTTATGAACGTTTGGCAAGCTCGGTATGATGACTACTTGATAGTTTAGTGCGCCATGCTTTACGGCTTAGAACCGGGACTTCAAAAACATTTTGAATGCCATGGAGCATATAAGATGTTCCAAGAGCTGAAATTGGTATTTCAGACTCATGCCCGAGTCGAGAGGTATGAGACCTCTGACAAGTACTTTGCCTACAAGATGGAGGAGAATAGCTCAACCAATGAGCATGTGCTCAAAATGTTTGAGTACTACAATCGCTTGAATCAAGTGGGAGTTAATCTTCCAGATAAGATAGTGATCGACAGAGTTCTCTAGTCACTATCACCAAGTTACTGGAACTTCGTGATGAACTATAATATGGAAGGGATGACGAAAACGATTCCCGAGCTCTTCGTGATGCTGAAATCGACGAAGGTATAAATCAAGAAAAACATCAAATGTTGATGGTTGACAAGACCACTAGTTTCAAGTAAAAGGGCAAGGGAAAGAAAAGGGAACTTCAAGAAGAATGACAAGCAAGTTGCCACTCCCATGAAGAAGCCTAAAGCTAGACCCAAGCCTGAAACTGAGTGCTTCTACTTGATACGTCTCCATCGTATCTGTAATTTTTTATTGTTCCATGTCAATATTCTACAACTTTTACATACTTTTGGCAACTTTTTATACTATTTTTGTAATGAGCAAGCAACGATAGTGGTAACGAAAGTGGAAGGTAGCCCAATCCTTTTGAGGCAAAGGACAGGCCAAAACGGTCTCTTATGATAAGCAAAGCGTTCTTGAGGGTATACGGGAATTTCATCTAGTCACTTTCATCATGTTGGCTTAATTTGTGTTCGGTACTTTGATAATTTGATATGTGGGTGGACTGGTGCTTAGGTGATGTTCTTACTTGAACAAACCTCTTACTTATGATTAACCCTCCCGCAAGCATCCGCAACTATGAGGAAAGTATTAAGAATAAATTCTAACCATAACATTAAACTTTTGGATCCAATCGGTCCCTTACGGGGTAGCGCACAAACTGGGGTTTAAGCTTCTGTCACTCTCGCAACCCACCATCTAATTGCTACTCCACAATGCATTCCCTTAGGCCCAAATATGGTGAAGTGTCATGTAGTCGATGTTCACATGACACCACTAAGGGAATCACAACATACATACTATCCAAATATCGAACCCATATCAAGTTCACATGATTACTTGCAACATGATTTCTCCCGTGACCTCAAGAACAAAAGTAACTAGTCAGAAACGATAATAATGCTCAAGATCAGAGGGGTATTAAATAGCATATTGGATCTGAACATATAATCTTCCACCAAATAAACCATATAGTAATCAACTACAAGATGTAATCAACACTACTAGTCACCCACAAGCACCAATCTATAATTCCGGTAACAAGATTGAACACAAGAGATGAACTAGGGTTTGAGAGGAGATGGTGTTGTTGAAGATGATGATGGAGATTGCCCTCCCCAAGATGGCAGAGTTGTTGGTGATGATGATGACGATGATTTCCCCCTCCGGGAGGGAAGTTCCCCCGGCGGAATCGCTCCGCCGGAGGGCAAAAGTGCTCCTGCCCAAGTTCCGCCTCGAGACGGCGACGCTCCATCTCAAAAGTCTTGTCTTTATTTTTTCTAGGTCAAAATGACTTATATACCAGAAGATGGGCACCGGAGGTGGGCCTGGGTGAGCACAACCCACCAGGGTGCGCCTGGGCTCCCTGGCGCGCCCTGGTGGGATCCCTCTGGTAGATATTTGCTCCAATATTCCTCAAATATATCATAAAAAATCTCCGTGAAGTTTCACCTCATTCGGAGTTGTGCAGAATAGATGGCCTGACGTAGCTTTTACAGGTCCAGATTTCCAGCTGCCGGAATTCTCCCTTTTTGTGTATACCTTGCATATTATGAGAGAAAAGGCATTAGAATTACTCCAAAAAACATTATTATGGATAAAATATTATAAATAACAGTAAGAAAACATGATGCAAAATGGACGTATCAGGATTGACAACCCCTTTTTCGCGTTGAGTGCAAGTGTTTGTTAGTTTGTGGAGGTGCATAGATTGGATACTTGCTTGTGCCTCCTACTAGATTTATACCTTGGTTCTTAACTGAGGGAAATACTTATCTCTACTTTGCTGCATCCCTCTTGCCTCTTCAAGGGAAAAATCAACGCAAGCTCAAGAAGTAGCAGGCTACAATCTTGACCCGACCGATTACAAGACAAGTTTTCTGACTCTAAAGATAAGCCGGATCATGGATGAGCATGCTCGTGGCTAAGCAGGCTCACGGAGTGACGCGGCCTCATGGAGATGAGCGGGCTCATGGATAAGCAGGCTCAGGGAGATGAGTTGGCTCATGGTTAAGCGGGCTCATGGAGATGAGTCGGCTCATGGATAAGCAGGCTCGTGAAGATGTGTCGGCTCATGGATAAGCAGGCTCACGGACGAGCCGTCTCACGGAGTTAATTAAGTGGTCTCACTAAGTGAAGAAGCCTCACGGAGATAAGCATGCTCTGGAGATAAACCGGCTCATGGAGATGAGCCAACTCTGAAGACAAGACCCGGCTTGAGGATGAGTCCCAACTTGGAGAGACAAGTCTAGGTTTCCAGGAGTCCAAATACAAGACGGAGAACCCCGACTTGGATGGCACGGGGGACTTAGAGGACTTAGAGTAGGACTCTGAAAACGGGTATAACCTGGAATCTCTTGTAATCCAGGAGCTCAACTATTATATAAAGGGAGTCCGTGGGTCATCAGAAGGAGGTTTTTTAGACAGACAAGTCAGGACAGACAGACAAGTCTTAGACAAGATCAAAGTATATGCTCTCGAGATGAGAGGTAGTGAAATAGCACCCTGTAATCGAGATCATCATCGGCATCAAATAGCAATCAAGAAGGATGTAGGCTTTTACCTCCACCGCGAGGGGCCGAACCTGGGTAAACCTTTGTCTCTTGATTCCAATCAACCCCGTTCGGCACCCTGAACATGGAGTCCTCGGAGGAGGTGGGATGTGATGACTGCTTGTGTGATCATGCACAACATGATTGTAGAGGACAAGCATGATGACATCGTCTTTGATCAAGGGTGGGGTTTCTAGGGTGAGAACGTTGAGCCTGAGTATGGAGCGGCAATGTTTGCACATTTCACCCAATTTCATCAAGAAATACATGATTGGACAACTCATCATTTAACTTCAAAATAATTTGGTTGAGCATATGTGGACTCGCGTAGGAAACCAATAGGTGTATCGACTCTGTTTTTACAATGTAGTTGGTACAATTTTAAATTCATTTGGTTGTAATAAACTATGAGTTTTTTTATTTATTGTGATGAAAATGTTGTGTAACTTATTTGGTTGTAAACTATGTGAAATGTTTTGTTTTATTTGGTTGTATATGCATAGAATGTCTAAATTGAGAAAATTTGGCAAAAAACCGATGAGGCGGACCATATGGGTCAGTCGGTTGGGTGTGCTAGCAAGATTTGTGCGGACGAGGGAACACTGTCCCTACAGCCGATCCAAATGGACAAAAGGCAGGCCAAATCCACGTCCATTCGCGTCGACACGTTGGAGTTGGCCTTAAAGACATGTAAGATCAAGAATGTGGGCTCAACAGGTAATCAACGAGGTAACTGTTGGGGAACGTAGTAATTTCAAAAAAATTCCTACGCACACACAAGATCATGGTGATGCATAGCAACGAGAGGGAAGAGTATCGTCCATGTACCCTCGTAGACCGTAAGTGGAAGAGTTATGAGAACGCGGTTGATGTAGTCGAACGTATTCACGATCCGACCGATCCAAGTACCGAACGCACGGCACCTCCGAGTTCAGCACACGTTCAGCTCGACGACGTCCCACGAACTCCAATCTAGCAGAGCTTCACGGGAGAGTTTCGTCAGCACGATGGCGTGATGACAGTGATGATGTTGCTACCGACGCAGGGCTTCGCCTAAGCACCGCTACGATATGATCGAGGTGGATTATGGCGGAGGGGGGCACCGCACACGGCTAAGGGATCAATGATCAACTTGTGGGTCCTAGGGTGCCCCCTGCCCCCGTATATAAAGGAGCAAGGGGGGAGGCCGGCCGGCCCTCCTAGGGCGCGCCAGGAGGAGGAGTCCTCCTCCTAGTAGGAGTAGGACTCCCCTTTCCTACTCCTACTAGGAGGAGGAAAGGAAGGGAGGAGGGGAGAAGGAAGGAGAGGGAGGAAAGGAGGAAAGGGGGGTCGCCCCCTAGTCCAATTTGGTTTGGGCTAGGGGGCCGCGCGCCCTGCCTCCTCTCTTCCACAACTTGGCCCATGAGGCCCAATACTTCTTCCCCGTATTCCCGTAACTCCCCGTTACTCCGAAAAATACCCGAATCACTCGGAACCTTTTCGATGTCTGAATATAGTCGTCCAATATATCGATCTTTACATCTCGACCATTTCGAGACTCCTCGTCATGTCCCCGATCTCATCCAGGACTCCAAACTACCTTCGGTACATCCAATCACATAAACTCATAATACCAATCGTCACCGAACGTTAAGCATGCGGACCCTACGGGTTCGAGAACTATGTAGACATGACCGAGACACGTCTCTGGTCAATATCCAATAGCGAAACCTGGATGTTCATATTGGCTCCTACATATTCTACGAAGATCTTTCTCGGTCAAACCGCATAACAACATACGTTGTTCCCTTTGTCATCGGTATGTTACTTGCCCGAGATGCGATCGTCGATATCTCAATACCTAGTTCAATCTCATTACCGGTAAGTCTCTTTACTCGTTCCGTAATGCACTATCCCACAACTAACTCATTAGTTGCATTGCTTGCAAGGCTTATAGTGATGTGCATTACCGAGAGGGCCCAGAGATACCTCTCCGACAATCGAAGTGGCAAATCCTAATATCGATTTATGCCAACTCAACAAGTACCATCGGAGACACCTGTAGAGCACCTTTATAATCACCCAATTACGTTGTGACGTTTGGTAGCACACAAAGTGTTCCTCCGATAATCGGGAGTTGCACAATCTCATAGTCATAGGAACATGTATAAGTCATGAAGAAAGCAACATCTGTAACTAAAATGATCAAGTGCTAAGCTAACGGAATGGGTCAAGTTAATCCGTTTATCAAATGACAACTCATGTCTATGGTTAGGAAACATAACCATCTTTGATTAACGAGCTAATTAAGTAGAGGCATACTAGTGACACTCTGTTTGTCTATGTATTCACACATGTATTATGTTTCCGGATAATACAATTCTAGCATGAATAATAAAAATTTATCATGAAATAAGGAAATAAATAATAACTTTATTATTGCCTTTAGGACATATTTCCTTCAGTAACATGACCTAGTTTAATCTTACTACTTGCATTTGGTTCCTTACTCGGATATTGCTAAATGAGCTCATGTTCATCAACTCCTCTATAAAAAACATTCTAAAGTTTAATTTTTTTATAAAAATGTACAAGTACATGTATACTCTAGTTATGTACTAGTGAATATTCATATAACATTATGTTGATTTGCAGGGCTGCATAAAAAAGACATATATGTTGATCTACAATATATCATTTCCTATTGTAGACCCGCGCAATTGATTTTTATGTAGCACACAAATGAAAACATTTATTAATGAAGGTAGAGTATGCATATCATACCTAGGTGTAAAACGTCGGCTTTTGTCAACTTTTTTTGGAATTTCAATATATAACTTATTGATTTTTTCTGGAATCCCACACACCCACGTGGCATAAAGCATGCAATAACTATTTGCTAAATTGGTCGGTGTATGAACCTCAACAGTTCAACGAGGCTCGCTTTAGCACAAGGATAAAAGGATGAGTACGGTATTTCCTTTGGAACTTAGCAACACTTTGCCTAATCCATTCATGGATACAAGCAATATGATGGCATCAAATCACTATTGTAATCGTTTTTGCACTATTTCTAATTAAACATTCAACAATCTATATCTATATCAATACAGAAAAATCAAAAGGGGCAGATCCAACAAATCTCGGCCATCAAACAATGTTAATTCAACAACCTATATTGTTCCAACCGTGAGCGCTCAACATGTTTAGTGTGTAGTTAATAACATACCAAATATGACTATCCAGGTAATTAACATGTAATTGATATCCTACCTAATATTAACATGCTATTAATTTTTTGTCTAATATCAATGTGCAATTAGTTTTCTGCCTAATATCAATGTGCATTGCACGTATGCATTTACTAGTGTTTATAGTGTCTCACTCCAATTCTTATACACAAAACTCTTGTGCATCTTAAACGACCATGTCTAAACACTCAACGATACTATCAACATGATTTGGCCCTCAATCTTGCACGGAGCATTTGACACTTCTTGTATTTTTCATATTGTTTCGGCTGATTCTTAGCTTGTCCTCATGCATCGGGCAAGGCGACTATCATAAAGATGGCAACCAACATGAGGAAGGATGAGGCCTATGTGACACTTAAGATGAACAAATGCAAGATGTTGCAGAAGGATCATGATAAAATGGACAATTGTTGGTGGGGATTGAGAAGACTTCACTATACCATCCAACCAAACGTGCCCTAATGGGCGTATGATACTCTTATCTATTTACATATCTATTAGTTGATGTTCAAGAATCAACCGTCGGCTAGGGGTCTCCATAGCAACGTGGTTAGTGATGAGTAGGCGAGGCGTGTATGACAGCCTTATAGTGAAGGTTGTCATACATTCGACAAGGTGACACAACATTGTTTTAAATAGGTTCAGTCATCTCGTGGGAGCACGACCTACATTCTATTGAAGGGTCATCGAGAGTGGTGCTCAGCGCACAAAAATACTTAGAGTGCCAGTGCTTCCGGAGTCCCATGACTCCCGACTAGTCAGGGCCTTATATGTCCCCTCAGATTTTTTTAGTCTTGCTCTTCTTTTACCCTCCTAAAGGGGCCTGGAAGGGTGAGTGACCCTCCTATTGAGTCTATTCAAGTGAGATTGAGTGAGTTACCCGGTCATGGGGGACTTGTATAGCCCAGGGGTCCTTGACAGACGACCAAGGCTACCCTTGAAGTGAGGAGGTGGCACAATAGAACTAGCTAATTATCTAGGCCCATGTGCCCCTTATTGGGCTAGGAGGTGGGTTATAGCCCGTTGAGTGGATAGTTCCTACTCCATGGAGAAGTGTGTCTACGTTGACCTTGGGCTTTCTTTGCTCTCTTTGCATTCAGCTTTAACTTATTCTTTTAGGAGGTCATCTTCCTCTGATTTATTGACCAAGAAGTCTTGCTTGGACTTTTGTTGACCGGGAGGGCTTGCTTTGACCCATGAGGGGGGGAGGGGCTTGGACTATTATTGACTGCCTTGACTAGTATTGAGTATGAACTAGATTTGACTCTTGTTGATCATCTACGTGGCATGCCATGTAGGATAGGGGTGGTTCCTTAAGTAGGATTAGAGCCACTACTTCAATACTATATATTGTGATCATGTCTACTATTTTCATTTCTTCTCTTGAAAATCTTTGTTTTCTAATCTACATTTACTCGTGTGTGGGGCCTCTATTTATCCGGTTATGCTGGCCTTTGATGACTGACTAAGCGGTTATGGCGGCAGTGACCCAGATGGCAAACCGCCTCTCCTTCTCTTTGCTACGACATTGAGTTTTATACAATAATTATTTGGTAAATTGGTAGGTGTATGACCCTCTACACTTCAACAAGACCTGCTTTAACGTCGGGATAAAAGGAGGAGGATAGTAATCCCAGACACCTAAAGGGAATATGAGTACAGTAATTCCTTGGAAACTTTGTATATTGGCCCTTTTTAGACAATTATACGTTCTAGAAGTCAATCCTAATTGATCAATAAAAATACAATTCATGGAATTCCTTTTTTGTTTTTTCTTCCGACTAGTTAATATTTTTTTTGAAAAGTAAAAAGGAGTGGAGTAAACCTTTTTTTTCTTCGAAACTACTGCCCTCTCCGCGTGTAAAGATGGAAGATCAATCAACCAAATTACGAGAAGCCTCATAAAGCATGTCCTTAGGGGTTAAATCTTGACATTACTTCTAATTAAACATTACACTATGTTTATAGTGTTCCACACCAATCCTATACAAAATGCTCGGAATTTTGTGGATGCTAAATGGCCACACCCGAACATTCTGTGATGAAGTTCCACTGAGCAGTCGAGGCTTACGGTATGGGCCCCAAGACAAAAGAGGGATGATAAATACAATGTCAGCGGCTCAGCACCTCTTCGGCGAAACTCTTACTCCCCCCTCCTTCTCGTCATGTTTCTACCTTTCACCTTATTTCATGATCCGTCCTCATCCACCTGGTAAAGGTGACTAGTAAGGTGGTGACCTACAGGAGGAAAAGAGGTCACACGAGGGAAGGATGAGGCATATGTGGCACTTAGAGGATCAAAGGCGAGATGATGAAGAATGATCGTGATAAAAAAGGATAATTGTCGGTGGAGATCGAGAAGACCTCCGTATCCTCTGCGGCCAAACGTGTCATGAAAGGGTATACGACAATCCTATCTATCTATCCATCTATCTTGATCACGTCTATCTCTTTTCCTTTTCTTCTCTTGGTGATCTTTGTTTTCTAGTGTATACTCACTCAGGGCGGTGCCTCTATCTCTCTCGTGACGATGTCCCGGTCGGTCTCGGGATCTCTATCTAACCGACGTTAGCTCCACTTCCTCGATCTCTATCCATCAAGCGATGTTGGCGTTTGCTTCTAGACGACCGACTAAGCGTTACGGCGGCACCTACCACCTACTTCCTTATCTTCGCTTTTCATTGCTAGAAGACACAACCCACAAACGCCACCGCGCTACACGGCATCACAAGCGTGCGTTATAAGCATCTTCCGTATACAACTGACCACAACTATGGAGAAATCCAGAATATCGTAGAGTTCTTATCGAAGCCATCACATGCTGGTAAACGTGAGAATGGGGGACTTGAGTCTTACGAAACACAAAATGGTGGTTCTCATCAATAATTACGCTTTTGAGTCCTGTAACATAGAGAGATGGTTCTTCGCCGCCTCACTGAGAGTTAGTTCCCCACCTTAGCCATGTCGGCCATTGACTATTGTGGACATACAACATTTTAACCTAACACACAAACCACACAAACATACACGCAACCGAATCCACCATAATGACCGAAATCTTCTTCACGTCAATCATATATTCATATGGCCCATTGAAATCCAGGGATTCCTTCGCAATAAGAAAAACAAATCTGCATATATGTAAGCAGCTGAGCATGATCTATCAAACACTTGCAGAATATACTCCTACTCCTAGCTACAACCTTCTGGCATTTTCTAACGGGTTCTACAAACGGCATCCGCTCAACCGGAGCAACAACCATCGAGGCCGACCACCAACCAAAGCAAACAAATGACCGCCCCCCTGCCCCACCAGTGGCACACCGGGTAAATAACCCGCAACCCGGGGCCTCTTTCCGCCCCCACTCTCCTATAAATCCGGCAGGACAGCTCACCTCCCTCACCCTCTCCAATCTCTCTGACCGGTGGACTCCGTGTGGGCGGAGCGAAGTGGGAGCCAACGCCAAGCCAGCCGAGCCGACTCCTCTCCTCCTCGCAGCAGTTCGTTCCCGATTCGCCCCCAAATCCAGCGCCCTCCCCGCCGGAATCCGGCGCCGAATCGAGCAGGTATGAGGCTCCTCTCCGATCTCCGTGCTTGTAAGGCTGCGAAATGCGATCTCGCCGGCGTTTAGGCCGTCGATTTTGGCGCGGTCGTTGGGTAGGGGCGCCGGTGGTTCCGCCAGATTCGCCTTGGTATTTCGTTCCGCTTCGTAGCATCCGACGGCGCCATCCGCTTTCCCCGTTTCTCACCTCTCGCGTGTTCGGTAGCGCCGCCGCACCCGCCTGGCCTCGCCCGGTTCGCCTCACGCGGCGCTCCCGTTGCGGCCACGGTCTCGTTCCTCCGCCGCGCGCCTCGCTGTCCTGGCGAGTGGCACTCCTGAGCCCCCTTCCTGGACTCCAGGGTGCCTCCTTGCCCCGCCGCGGATGGGAAGGGGTGGCAGATCTGGGCATGGGGAGTAGTGTTCCGTAAAATTCGGTTCAAAGTTCCCATAGATCTAGATGATAGTTGTGATTTGGCGTCCTTCTGGGTGACGAATTGGTCTATAGAATTTTTAATTTTGTGCGGTTGGAAGATAGATTTACGGTATTATGAAGCTTGGTTTAAGTTGAAAGTTGTCATGAACATGAATTGAAATGGTCGGTGTTACTTCCATTTGTTCTGTAGAGAGTTTGTATGATCATAGTTGAGCGATGGTAAGCGCACCAGCGCGGGATCAGAAAGCGAGGAGTAGGGATTGTGTTCATGGGAGAAGTACAACAGGATATAGGGCTAGAGCGTGGACGGAAGGGGGACAGCATATTCTGGCAGCTTGTTGTTGCTGTCGAAACTTGCCCGCCTGGATGCACTATTCTTGGTGGGCTATTATTGATTGTCAAAAAGTTCTCTCACTGATTTCGGTTGGGTTCAGTTTTATTGCTCGTTGAGGTGTAAATATAGGTTTGTAGCTCAGCATTTTGTTTCCTGAAGTAGCGGTCTAGTCTGATTCTAAAGTTAGATAGCAGCTCTGAAAAAAATTAGTTTCTTAGAATAGAATTACAACATGCATGAAGTTATTTGTAATTTTTGTGTTGTATTGGAGATATGTTGCTCCAATATCATTATGTCCTATGGTGCATTTATTTTCGTAAGCAGGATATTTTACAAGTGTTGTTTGTCACCTGATATATGTTAATCCTTTCTTGCGTGCAGAGAGCTTGAACTGAGCTATGGACAACTTGTGGCATCTCGGAGATGAGTTCCGTGGGCAATCAAAGGTGGTGGAGGACCGCCAATGGTCTCTCATGACATCAAAGCTGGCTGAGATCACAAAGTCAAAGGCTGAGAGGATGAATGACTTTGAGTATGCAAGGATGAACACCGTCCCTGATGTGAAGCAATGGGATAAGCAATCCTACCACCAAGAAGACAACAAGATGGACCACCTCAATCTTGGCCTCATGAACCTGGATCTTAAGATGAACGATCTCAAGATGAACGAGGCTGCCATGAAGTACCCTTTCCGCAACATGGCCTATAACATGAACCCCATGTACCCCAAGGGAAACAACGGTAATGTCAATTCATTCAAGATGAATGTCGGGGTCAACAAATATCCGAATAATCAGAATGGGAAGGAAGCAAACGGCAAACACAATGGTGGTAACAACAACAATGGAGGCAACAGCAACAACAACTCTGTTGACAAGCGCTTCAAAACATTACCAACAAGCGAGATGCTACCAAGGAATGAAGTTCTTGGTGGATACATCTTTGTCTGCAACAATGATACCATGCAGGAGGATCTCAAGAGACAGCTTTTTGGTATGCCTACTATGTATCCTTGTAAATCATTTCACATACCATCTCACACAATTATATGTAAGTTACTCTGTTACTCATGGTTTGTTCTGTTCTGCAGGCTTGCCAGCAAGATATCGTGATTCAGTCCGAGCCATCACTCCTGGTCTACCTCTTTTCCTCTACAACTACACGACCCATCAGCTACATGGGGTGTTTGAGGTGTGTGATTGTTTCATTTGCTGATAACTACGAGCCTCCTTATTTGAATGGAACTGCAAGCCTCTTCATGAATACATTGTAACAGTTGTATTTGTCATACATAAATGCTTATATCATTTGAATGGATAGTTTCGTGTGCTGTTTCTGAATTTCCTTTTAGATGAAAAGTTTTAGCTAGTGTTTTCTTGGAACTGAATTAAATAGGAAATGCCATTTTGGCGGTGTAGATACTCTACCATATGTAATCAAGAACTTGAACTTTCATGTTCTTCTTTCTTCTAGGTGTAATAAAACATGGTAGGTTACCAAATTTATTCCTGTGCTTCTAAGCCAACATTCTCCTGATGTTACGTCCCTATTAGCCAAACATGCTTCTGTGGCCCTTCCGGTTTTGCCTGGCTGAAATTAGAAGCGTACCTGTTCTCAAAGTTCCATTTCAAATGCACATGCGTCTTGGTTGAACTCTAGCACAAATTATAGTGCTTGTTCTTCAGCATTCTAATCAGATTTTCTTGTGTCTCAGGCTGCTAGTTTTGGAGGATCAAACATTGATCCCACCGCTTGGGAAGATAAGAAGTGCAAAGGTGAATCCAGATTCCCAGCACAGGTAATTAATTTCCAAGGTTGACATATGTTTATAGAATATCAGGCTTGTTTTTCATGATCTGACATATTCATCATCATATCAGGTGAGGATCCGCATTAGAAGGCTTTGCAAGGCCTTGGAAGAGGATGCTTTTAGGCCAGTGCTGCACCACTATGATGGTCCTAAATTCCGCCTCGAGCTCTCCATAGCAGAGGTATATATACCTTACTCCAGCTGCCACGATAATAGATGCTTGAGTAAGACAGGTGGACTGAACATTCTCATCTCAATTTTGCAGACACTGTCACTGCTGGACCTGTGCAAGACGGAAGACGCCTGATCTGCTTCGGAACATGGTTGTGGTTGCTCTGTGGTTCTTTTTAGTAAATATCATCCCTGTAAGTTGTGGAAGATGTTTTCACAATGATCTGTTCCGTCCGTCGTCCATGAAAGCGCAAGCTGTTGGTTGGTGGTGCATTTCCCCCAGAAAGGACCTGGTGCTTGGAAGAAGTAGGCCTCTAAAGATGTGAGCCTGTCTGTGTCGGTGCCGTCTGTCCGTAATCTCGGTGATGTGTATGTTCTTCATATTTATGTATTTGTAGTGCAGTATGCCCGCCGCCAGCGGGGAAACCCCGAAAGACGGGGGATACTGTTGTGATGCATCATGAATGCCCCAAAGTGAGGGCGGTTGATGCTGGGAGTGTATCTGTTGTCTCTGTACCTTACCTTGGTTTGGAAAGTTGGAACCTTGCATTTGACTTATGCTGCTGTTTCTGTACCGCTGCCAGTGTTGGAAGTTGAAACCTTGCAATTTTACTCGTTGCTTGCTTTGTTTTGCCGGTTTGGCCTCCTGATGACGCTGTGCCCAAAATACACGCTCCGTTCATCTTTCTTTCACGTTCAGTGGCTTAGGTAATCTTCATTTGGATGATGTATGAATGTACTCCCTCTCCCTGTTACTAGATTCCACTATAAACCACATACGGATGTATGTAGATGCATTTTAAAGTGTAGATTCACTCATTTTGCTCACTATGTAGTTCATAGTGAAATCTCTATAAAGACTCAAGGTTGTGTAGATGCAGAGCTGAGAATTGGTGAGCTGAGGTGGTTACATTGTTGGCTAGATCAAGGTTGTGTTCTAGGTGCACCAAATCTTATAGTACGTGTCAAGTGTTACAATCCAGAGTGACATCCTACTGGTGTTGATTGCATCAGTTCAACTGCTCCTCCTCCCGGTAACACATCCCAGGACAAGTAGTCCCATCACCTGTTTTTATTGGGGGCCTGTCTCAGGGTCTCGGCAGGTTGAAACCAATGCTGAGCTCAACGGACACACCAACCAATCCTAGGAGAATATACCATGTCCTGTAGTAAATCACTAGGAATTTTGCAACATATGGGCAAGGTCTTTACCCTTGGCATGTGATGGACACGAAACTGTTCGGTGAGTTGGACATGGAAGCGCGATCAGGTCAAGGTGGTTTCCTATTCTTACTGATGCACGATTCGTCTAGTTTAAAGAGAGAGAAATATCGTCGCTTGCTTCCTAGGCCACTAACTCATGGTGATTCAGCATGGTGATTCGGTGCTTGCTCCTTGTGTCTATTAGGAACGTATTGATTATCTAGATAGAGTTCTGTTCATTGCCACCAAGCTGGAATAGCTCAGTTGGCTAGAGCGTGTGGCTGTTAACCACAAGGTCGGAGGTTCGAGCCCTCCTTCTAGCGGATTGTTTTTCCTTTTTGTGTTTATTTTTTCTTCTTTCCTTCTTCTAACGGGTTCTTTGATTTTTTTTCTTTCCCCTTTCAATTTTCGCGACTAGTATTTTTCTTCTTTCCTCCTAGCGGGTTCTCTGATTTTTTTCCTTCCCCTATTAATTTTCACGACTAGTATTTTTCTTCTTTCCTCCTTCTAGTGGGTTCTCTCATTTTTTTCTTTCCTTTTTGTCTCTATTTTTCTTCTTTCCCTTTTTGTTTTCGCAACTACTGTTTACGCACTACATCACATCGTGCCCCCCCCTATCTTCTGCATATGACATAAACCAAACATCTAGTTTCCATCTATACCGATTTGTTTTAATCAATTTTATCTCCAATTTTTGATTTTTTTTCCTTTCCTTTTTGCGTTTATTTTTTCTTCTTTCTTCCTTCTAGCGGGTTCTCTAACTTTTTTTCCTACCCCTTTTAATTTTCGCGACTAGTATTTTTCTTCTTTCCTCCTTCTAGCGGGTTCTTTCATTTTTTTTCTTTCCTTTTTGTCTCTATTTTTCTTCTTTCCCTTTTTATTTTTGCAACTACTGTTTATGCACTACATCACATCGTGCCCCCCCCCTCCCCTATCTTCTGCATATGACATAAACCAAACATCTAGTTTCCATCTATATCGATTTGTTTTAATCAATTTTATCTCCAATTTTTGTTTTTTTCCTGTCTTTTTTGCGTTTATTTTTTCTTCTTTCCTCCTTCTAGCAGGTTCTTTGAATTTTTTTCCTTCCCCTTTTAATTTTCGCGACTAGTATTTTTCTTCTTTCCTCCTTCTAGCGGGTTCTCTCATTTTTTTTCTTTTCTTTTTTGTCTCTATTTTTCTTCTTTCCCTTTTTATTTTTGCAACTACTGTTTACGCACTACATCACATCGTGCCCCCCTATCTTCTGCATATGACATAAACCAAACATCTAGTTTCCATCTATACCGATTTATTTTAATCAATTTTATCTCCAATTTTTTATTTTTTTTCCTTTCCTTTTTGCGTTTATTTTTTCTTCTTTCCTCCTTCTAGCAGGTTTTCTGATTTTTTTATCTCCAATGCGCACATGTCGTCTCTCCTTTCCTTTTTGTGTTTATTTTTTCTTCTTTCTTCCTTCTAGCGGGTTCTCTAATTTTTTTTCCTACCCCTTTTAATTTTCGCGACTAGTATTTTTCTTCTTTCCTCCTTCTAGCGGGTTCTCTCATTTTTTTTCTTTCCTTTTTGTCTCTATTTTTCTTCTTTCCCTTTATATTTTTGCAACTACTGTTTATGCACTACATCACATCGTGCCCCCCCTCCCCTATCTTCTGCATATGACATAAACCAAACATCTAGTTTCCATCTATATCGATTTGTTTTAATCAATTTTATCTCCAATTTTTGTTTTTTTCCTGTCTTTTTTGCGTTTATTTTTTCTTCTTTCCTCCTTCTAGCAGGTTCTTTGAATTTTTTTCCTTCCCCTTTTAATTTTCGCGACTAGTATTTTTCTTCTTTCCTCCTTCTAGCGGGTTCTCTCATTTTTTTTCTTTTCTTTTTTGTCTCTATTTTTCTTCTTTCCCTTTTTATTTTTGCAACTACTGTTTACGCACTACATCACATCGTGCCCCCCTATCTTCTGCATATGACATAAACCAAACATCTAGTTTCCATCTATACCGATTTATTTTAATCAATTGTATCTCCAATTTTTTATTTTTTTTCCTTTCCTTTTTGCGTTTATTTTTTCTTCTTTCCTCCTTCTAGCAGGTTTTCTGATTTTTTTTCCTTCACCTTTTAATTTTCGCGACTAGTATTTTTCTTCTTTCCTACTTCTAGCGGGTTCTCTCATTTTTTTCTTTCCTTTTTGTCTCTATTTTTCTTCTTTCCCTTTTTTATTTTTGCAGCTACTGTTACGCACTACATCCCCCCCCCCCCCCCCCCCCCCCCCTATCTTCTTGCATATGACAAAAACCAAACATCTAGTTTCCATCTATACCTATTTGTTTTAATCAATTTTATCTCCAATGCGCTCATGTGGCCTAGACCGATCAAGCAGACTACGTGGATCTAAGTGACCATGTCGTCTCTCCAATGCGCACATGTGGCCTCTCCGGTGCACGCCTTTGACAGTAAAATGTGTCTACAAGTAGCATAGGATGAGAGTGTCCTGATGTGCGTCGCTTAAAATTGTTCCGTGCCGATGATACATGACATGATAAATCTTGGGATAGGACAGCCAGCAGGGAGCCCCCTGTCGTATCATTGCATACATCATGTTCATACACATACACATTCGAAACTTCCGCATGGGTGACATAGTACCTTCAACAGCGCGAGCCCTAGGTGCACAGCACTGTAAGATGACGGAGGAACGACACTGAAATGTCCAAGACGGACCAACACTTTGGGTTGGGTCCGTGCTGTGTGAGACTTGAGAGATGGACATGTTCAAACCTGCTCAATATATACATGGAACTTTCTCAGTGATCAAACCAGCGCAAACTCCAAACGAAAATAGTCGGTCAGATCCAACGAGGCCTCTACTCTCCTAATTCCGAATCAAACTAGGAAGCGTCCTAGTACAGATCGATCAAGGGACTCGTGGAAGGGAAGCAGCAATGACAATACAGCAGGGTAACTTGGATCGACCAACGATCAGATTCCATCATACATAACAGCACCATCTAACAAAATAACATATACTCAGTACTATAAAACCCAATCTAAAAACCACTATACCTGCACTATCAAAGGCTCCAGTAGAACAAACCGCACACCACCGCTCACTTCTTCTAGGCTCTAAACGCTGCATTGCAGGATTGTGCAACAACAGCCAAAAGCAGAACCAAACACACAACCCAGCCGAGTAATCAAAAGCTCCCAGATAACTCCTTCATCCAGCTATTCGCGGCACCACTGGCGCCCACCCTCTCTTTTGGCTGTACATCTCAGCTGCAACCTGCAACAATAGTCTTGCTCCTCTGGCTTGTAATTCTCGGACCCCCTCGCTTCTGCAAACCAGGCCAGTGTTCCAACCAGTGAGAAACTTGAGTAATAACGCTGCTCGGATCATGCGGATAAATACCTCTAAAGCATATATGCATTATTCCTACCTTCCAAATTGCCCTAAGCCCCTAATCACCGCTGCTACCCCTGCAGCCATTAGTCCTCTCGTCTTACCAGGAAATCTCATGATCCACAGAGAAATATCTTGTGCAGTGTCTAAATTCATGGATACCCCCAAAGCACAACTAACTGCTCCCCATACATATTTTGCCAAAGAACAGTGAATAAAGAGGTGATCCACAGATTCTTTAGCCTCACAAAATCGACACCTCTCATCTCTCACCAAACCTCTTTTTTCTCAAGTTATCTTTAGTCAATAATATACTATTCTTAAACATCAACCACAAGATAACTGTAATCTTAAGAGGTACTTTAATAAACCATAATTTTCTAAAACGACATCTAACTTGCAAAGCTTTGATCATCAGGTACATTGATCTAATGGTAAATTCACCACATGTAGTTAAAGTCCACACGCACTTATCTCTCTCCTCACTTTGAACCACGTCCTCACAGAGATATTGCAAATGCTGCTCAGCCAAATCACCCAACCTCCTCCTAAATTTGACATTATCCAACCCCCAATCACCTCTGCTACAGTAATATTAAAACTGGTGTTAGCATTATACAATCTATGGAACTTACTACACAGTGGAACATTACCTAATCAAGAGTCTTCCCAAAAGTCTAGTAGTTTTGCCATCCCCCACTCGCTTCCTACAAAATTTGTAATACTCTTTTCTAGTCTAAGATGCCACTCACAAAATGAGACTGAGTAGGTTTTCTCTTAATGCTGACTAGGACTCTTTATTACAATATTTACTTCTAATAATATCTTGCCACATACCTTCCTCATTTTCTATTTTCCATAACCATTTACTCAAAAGACACCTATTCATTACAGCTAAATCAACTACTCCCAGACCCTCTACCCCAATGAATAGGTTGGCAAACCTTTTCCCACTTCACTAAATTGTACTACTTGTCAGATTCACCACTATCCTGCCATAGAAGTCTTTTCATAAAATATTCTACTCTATGCAGAGGATCTTTAGGAATAGTAAACATAGACATCATAAAGTAAGGTATACTACTCAAACAGGATTTCAGCAAAATTAATCTAGGACCATAAGAGATCATTCTTCCTTGCCAGGCTCCTAGTTTCCCTTCCATCTTGTCCTCCACTCCTTCCCAATCACTATTCATAAGCTTAACACTATGCACAGGGATGCCCAAGGAAGCTACCAGCTACACAAGTAAAAAATTCTCTACATATTTTAATGTGATCACTAGCCTCTCATAAACAATAAAGCTCGCTCTTATTAAAATTAATCTTTAGACCAGAAAGATGCTTAACTAAGCATCAAATGTTCTTTAACACTTTGGCCTCTTCTTGTCAGCTCTTAATAAAAGTACTGTGCCATCAAGGAACTACCCCTCAAATCAACCCAGCTCTCTTAGCCCTATGAATTAATTCCTGCGAAACATCTACAGCAATGTTGAACAGCATAGGTGAGGGGGATCCCCCTGTGCAACAGCTGTTGAGGGGCATCTATCTGCAGGGAAACAAACAATTTCACACCATCCACCAAAAAACATATCTTCATCTGTGTTCTTACCGCTTCCCTTCAAGTAGTGCATTGGATAGTACCTACAAGAAATTTCTTTACCAAGTGAAGACTGGAGCTTACGTCATAGTTAAAATTGGACGTCATCCTCCTCTCAAGATAGAGTATGTTGGTTTTACACGTGGAGTACCAGATATCCTGTAGGAAATTTGCATAATAAACATGAAAAATAAAAAATAATAACTTGCAGAAATGATCCATTGATATGAAAATATAACTAGCATCAGATTTATTTAGAAAATCAACTAGTGTCAGCTATATTGCAATGGATGAAGCGGCATTATGAGAAGAAAAATAGTTTATCCTTTTCAGTTTGTAATGTACTGAAACAAGACCTTTTTCGACTGTTGTGATGATGTCAAAAGAGCTTCAAATCCATGGTAACATTCCAAACTGCGATCTGGACTAAGCATCAGTCCCAGGTAACTTCTAACTTCAGACCAACCCGACAGACAAAAGAGGCAGGACATGGCATTTCCTTACCAAAGGATCAACTATTACAGCAGGCATTAACGTTAATCTGTAAGAATGATAGATTCTACCAGTGATGGCCACACAAGAGGTTGGTAGTGTCCTTTATCAAAGTGCTGCCAGAAGGACAGTCGCACTTAAGAGCATTTTTTTCCAACGACGTGATATTAACTACTCTCATTTATTTATAGGCATATAGAAAATTCTATGTGGAGGATAAGCGTGCGCTTGATGTGGAAACCAGCAAATCCAACCTTAATAGGTTCAAGATGAAGAGTTTTTTGTGAAGAGGCAGAGTCTATTTCAGACAAGCAAATCAAAGGAGAGCCAGGAGACTTGATTTTTCCATCTTCGCCGATATCCTTCACTAAACAGTTCTCTTGAAACAACGTGTAATTGAACTGCTCAAGCCTGTAAAAAAGAGAAATTCATGATGAAATCAGAGCACTGACGAGAGATTATGTTCCACCCAGACCTAATTCAAGGATCAATAAAACGTAGATGTGGTTATGATATAACATACATTATTTTGTACATGCAGACATTGACTTGTCACTGTAGTTTATATCAGGGTTGAGGAAAGCAACACCACCAGTACCCCACAGGGGATAGAGGATCTCCCGAAAAAAATGTATGACACACATTTTCCACATGGTGCCTCTTCGTGGGCTTGTGTCATGTGAACCAAAACATGATACACCCATACCATCAACCTGCCACAGACCAAAATGAATAGCAACTTTCACACAAAGCATAACACTTCAGAAAAGGAAAAGGTAAGTTAGAATAAGGGGTGTGCTACGCGTCAAGATCAGCCGGGTCACGAGCCGTCGGATTACCGCATCACACGGCCGAACGCGCCTCCATACTGCAACACAGGTCTTGTTGCGGAATTTACATTTGCGGAAAGCACTAAAAACACGTCCCGAAGACCAAAATATCCCCCAAAAAGGATTCCTTTGGTACAACCCCTTTAGAAAACTATTCATGTGGATAAATGGTGGGGATTACAACGAGTCATTTACCACGCCATAAAGGGTGATGTAGTCTATTTCATGTGGTTGGATACTTTTTTTTACGGAACCTCGTCAGAGGGCAGGGTGCTCCTGCTATTTCATTAAGAAGAGAGTTGGCCCGGTTTATAGGGAAAACTAGGCCAGAAACCACACAACATGGTTGATTAGGGGACAACCGAGCAAAAACCCCAACAAAGAGTACAAACAGCCCCAAGCAAAACTAGGCACCACCACCAAACACAAATCAATCGATCGAGGGCCAAAGCGACCCGAGGTAGGAGTGAAGAAGCACTTCGATAACGCCTCCGTCGGGACAAAGCTTTTGCCAAGAGCTCTGCACACCACCACCCCACTGAACCCCGTGGGAGGGGATCCAGCCACGCCAATAGCCACCGGAACCTAGTACCAGCCACAATGATCTGGTGTCGGGATGAACTCTTCGGCAACGCCTCCAAGGAGGATAAAGATGCCTAGGATGCCTCCCCCGCCGGTACCGCCCCCCCGCCGGCCAAAGATTTCGCCCAGAGCCCATAGTCCCTCCACCTCGACGAGGGATACTGAGCATGGTGCAACCCACACAGCCCACCTTCAGGCCCAACCTCATCTCAGCCCGTCCGCATCTCCTTACATCACGCTTGCCCCCCTCCTCTCCCCTTATAGAAGCAGGAGTGAAGGATAAAGCAAGGGGCCACAGTCAGTTCAGGGCTCCTTTGATTCAAGGGATTTTCATAGGAATTTTGGAGGATTAGAATCCTTAGGAATTTTCCGATGTTGTTTGTTTGATTCATAGGATTGAATACTATAGGAATTTTTCGTAAGGATTTATTTGTACTACTTCCCATAGGATTTATACCATCCACTCAAACCTCTTTGAAAGAATAATTTGTCTTTCCTATGATGCAATCAAACAACCCAAAATCCTGTAGGATTGAGATGAACATGACATTACAATCCTGTGTTTTCCTATTCCCTTGTTTTGAAAATCCTGCGAATCAAATAGGCCCTCAATCTCTTTGGTCATTGCTAGCGAATGTTCGTGAAGCTTTGCACTCATAGACACCGATCCCCAGGTCGACGTGTGTGATTCATAGTGCCAGATCAAACAAACTAAGAGGAGCAGCGAGGAAGGCATGAAGAGCCATGGACTAGATAAGGTTTGTTCAAACGTCGTGGAGCAAGCGTGAGCTGCTATTGTTCTGGGCAGCAGCTTCCCCAATTGAATTGATACACCGGTGCGTAACAGACTAATGCATGAAGTGGACAGATATTTATTCCCGATTTGTGCGGAAGGTACAAAAGTACCCTCCATAAGTGATTTGAGTTACATTAACTGAAAGGGGTGCACCGACTGAAATCTCCCCGAGAAATCAATGATGTGATGAATGCAGCGACAGGCTACAAGCTTTAAATAGAGGAACCTAAATGTTCCTTGCCATATATAAAAGACAATGTGCTTTCAACTTTACCTTACCCCCTTCGATGTAGCACAAGAATCTTGGTTTCCACATGTTTGAACCAAAGCTGGCATACCAAATATTGAACTTTTGACAATGCGGATCTCCAAGCATATCATACTCAAAACATCACTCAGAACCAGAGGAAGTGCATGGCTGTTCATTCCCCAATGGGGAAAACAAGAAAGAGAAATTATTCAAGGGCTCCACCATCAGGTTAATATTTCCTATTGATCGTCTCAGCTATACAGTAAGCCTGCATGCATCAAGATGCATAAATGGTACTCCCTCCATCCCAAAATAAGTGTCTCAACTTTGTACTAGCTTTAGTACAAAGTTGTACTAAAGTTGTGACACTTATTTTGGGACGGAGGGAGTAAATCAAATGTGAGACTATTGGCACAAGATAATTAAAGTGCACAGTACAAACATAGTTGAGCTGTATAACTCTGTATGTTCTTTTGCAAGAGTTAAGAGTTTAAAAGTTGATAGGCACCTCAGAATAAGTATACACATGAAGCATTGATCACAACAACAAAAAAAGGTTCATCAAGTATGGATTGCCTGCGGAAGTGCGGATAATATGGAAATAGCATATCAACTGAGCTGTGTAATACAGTCCACATCACTCGTGAACATGCATTCATCTATGAAATTGGGCTACATTATGGTGCTTCATTATAACCCTGGAAAAAAAAAGAAAATCGTCCATTAAGAATGTGGTTTGAAAGCTGCAACTGTGGTCATGACATGTTGGTGAAAAGTAAGAGAAGATGGTGTCAAGTTTCCCAGCAAACGGATCTGGAACAGAGAGATCCACATCTCAGACATAAGAGCACAATTCATTAGTCAGAGGTCAGACCAAGCAGGCCCCAACTCAAGTCCCCAAGAAGAAGAAAATAGAAAGAGGAAACTCACCTGGATATATGAGGGCGTACTCCTCAAAGATACGTTCTCCGGAAGCTTACTGCTCAAAACAGGCCAGTATGTCTTTAATTCATCGCGTACCTGGTCAGTGTGAGGGGGAATGAGAACTAAATTACAGATACGCATAGCGAGACCAAAATTAGACAGAAATAGTACACTGCAGACCATTACCATTTGTATGACTCTCCATGTAGATTCGAATGGTTGCATCTCTGGAGAGGTAAGTGTGAATTTATCTCCCAACAATACTTTTGCACAAGCACAAACTGAGTTTGCTATGGACTCAGGGTTATAACCTCCTTCAAGGGCCATCACAATCCTTCCTTTTGCAAAACCTAACAGCTGCAGGTAAAATGTAGACAGGCATAAGCATCGATCAGCTGAGTAGAAAGTCCAAAAAAGTTATAGGAGATACTAATAAATTGATGGGATCAAATGAAAATTTTCTAACAGGTAACACCAAAGCATGACAACAAAAATGAATGACCGTGGCAATAACATAAACGCTACTCTATCACATCCAAACTCCAAGGTCAAGAATGAAAAATGTTTTTAAGGCCAGGAGAGCGCATGGTTCAGTGAGTTTAATAAAAGGTCATTTTGCTGCAAACGTGCAAATGCATACCTTTGTCAGTAGCAGTGCATATCCATTTGGAGTGATGCAGCAATTACCCATATCATCACCCAGTGCTAGCAAAAAAGAAACAGGGAAAATATTCAAAACCAGTGAGTAACAAGAACATGCATGATCATATGAGACACAGAAGTTTTGATTCCATTGGCATGTAATAGCAATATAATACAACAAAGCCACAGCGGTTGTCAAAATATCTTCAGTGAAGATCTCATTTGTCACGCAAAAAGGGAATCAGGTATATAAGGAGTAGTACTCGAACAGTGCACATCTAGTACATAGAATAAACTACAATGCCGGTATATAGCAACAGTCAGGCTTCATTTGAAGTGCCTAGATTAGTTAGATGTTTAAATTTTAGGGACAAGATAGTTTCTAAGAATTTTCTAGCTGTCTACCTGCGTCAAACCCAGCAGACAGTAATATTATATCAGGATCAAATGCTTCTGCAACAGGAAGGAGTACATGGTCCCATGCAGCAACATAATCTGCATCACCGCATTCCGCATGCTCCCAGGGCACATTAATGTTGTACCCTCGACCAGTTTCATCCCCAATGAAAACGTGTGATGCATCCGCTTCATAAGGGTAGAAGCTTCCATCATCATATCTACAGAGCAAACATTGGAATAATAGTTTACACATTACTGAAGGATCAACAGAATGCAATGGAACAACTGCAAAAAATTGAGATTTCGATCAGAATTGGTTGGGTAGTTCTAGGAGAGGCCTTTACCAAAGATGGCAAGTTACACAATCTGTAGATTCATCAGCCAAGGTAACATGTATGTAAACTTAAATGATAAGCGGTTAGAACAGCAGCTTTCCTCAGGTACCTACCTACTACTCCCTCCGTCCCATAATGTAAGACGTTTTTTGACACTAGCTAGAACAATGTTAGAAGAAGTTTCGGCGTTGGATCTGGGAGGCTAGAACTTTTCACATATATTGGAGAAAGAAAGAATAAATATCAACATCATGTATTTTGGATGCTCCAGACTATAACAGTGCAGATAAATCAAATATATTAGAGCAAGAGTTGTATAACAATCAGTTTTCAAACATAAGCACTGAAGTTGCATTACAAACATGTCTTTCTAATGTAAACATGAACCGTAGTATCTAGCCCTGCAGATGCATGGGAGACTAAACTCAGATAGCAATAGAAAGTAAACACAATGAATTGATTAATATACCATAACCAAAATCAAGGGTGGGCAGGTGACAATTCAAATGACAAATAAAGTAACCATACTATGTTGATTAGAAGTTTAGAACAGATAATTCAGGCTATTTCAATACTAGTAGTGTCAACATAGGAAGTAAAATGGTAAAACCATGATGAAACAGAAAAAGGAATAAGCCTACAGTATAAAGTTATCTGTTATAGATTCTTCCATTGACAACGGATTAATAGTTAATAGGTTCCATGGCACATTAATCACAAACTGGGCTCAAGCATTTAGGTCGTGCTATACAGCCCAACTGGATCAACAAAACTGAGACTTAATCCCGATCATTACAGGTACAATATCCAAGAGCATTATAGTAAGGTGAGCTCACAAATATCAAAAATGAGTTTGTTAATACCATGTAAATAAGAAATGGAGTTTCTAAATTTCTATGAACTGCAGAGATCCACTGTAAGAAAACGCTCTCAGCATCCTACATCCATTCAAAAAGCAGTAAGCCATAAAACTGTAGGCAACAAAACTACCACGGCTTCATGAAGGTTATGAAGCTAGTCTAAAGTCTCAACTAAGACTTCTTCTTTATATCTAATGCGTATACATACAGTGGTTTGCATGTTTGCGGAAGCAAAGTCTGAAGTCTAAACAAAAATAGCAAAGCAACGCCAAGTTATTGTGTCATACCTGTGCACTGAAAAGAACAATACACGAGGGTCATTATAAAACATGTTCTGCGTGCCATTTCCATGATGAACATCCCAATCGACGATTAATATCTTGCTGATACCTAGGTCAGGCTGCAACAGAAAAAGGGAACTCAGAAAATGACTCCATGTTCTCAGTAGGTCACATCATAGCAAATTGATATGATTGTTCCTACAGAGGAAATGATAAACAAAAACAGCACGTATTGATCTTAACAGAACATTCAACAGGAAAGTTTCAAATACGCACCCTTTCATTTAAGAGGTAGTTAGCTGCAATTGCCACATTGTTGAAGAGGCAAAATCCCATGGGCTTGCTATGTTCGGCATGGTGGCCTGGAGGCCTGACTAGAGCGATCGCAGAACTCAGCTCACCAGCTGCAACCTTCTCAGCAACCTACTTGCCAAACGAGTCATTTTGTCAGCACTCAGGATCAACGGAACCAGAATTGCTGTATAAGACTAGTGAATACATATGCAATGTAGGAAAAGTAAACGGAAATTACCTCGATGACAGAACCGGCTGCGAGGAAAGCAGACTCTGAGGAGCCTTTGTTGAAGTAAATGGAATCGAGTTTCTCAGCAGTATTTTTTCGCTCGGAACTATCCTTCGAGCTGATATTCCTTATCAGATCTATGTGATTCGGGCCATGGACAGAGGCTATATATTTTTCCTTGGCTTCCTTCGCCCTCATGCCCACACACCTGGAAGAAACTTATGTTACACTACAGCCACAGAACCTTGCAAAGTCATACAATTATGAATCTAATCAATCAAAGTAATGCAAGCAATGGACGGCACAGAAGCTATAATGCCGATGTTCAAACTTCACTCTAGTGGCATACAAGTTACCTTTTCTTAAGGAAACAGCAGGACTCTGCTGTGTATTTTTATTGTTTTTCAAATAAATGTTACTCCCTTGTCCAGCTTGAAAAACGATCTTATATTGTGGGATGGAGGGAGTACAAAACAAAGTTCAGAAATAAAATAAAAGAGCTACACAGGCCTAGTGAAAACAAACAAGGAACAGAAAATACAAAAGGTACAATGAAGGCAGAACTAAGTTCATCTGAAAGCTTTGACCCAATCAATCAGGCCACTATACTCCTTCCTTTTGGCCCTGTAGGTGAGCCTGAGCCACTGCAGTTCCTCTTTAAATCGACGCCTGCAGGGATCCGAGATACTGTACCACAAGGAAGGGCTGGAGTGCCCCAAATTGCAGAAATACCAGAAGGACGCTGTTCCTTTCAGATATGCAGTGCATAAATGTTTGAACCTATAATGCAAACAGTGGGCAGCACAGAAGCCATAATGCCAATGTTCAAACTTAACTCTAGTAGCATCCAGGTTACTGTGCACAGGCAATGGCTTGAGTACCCAGAACTGCAGAAATACCAGGACTCTATACCTTTTCAGCGCTACTGTGCATACATGTTTGAACCTATTATCTGAAGAAACTTATGTCACACTAAAGCCACAGAACCTTGCAAAAGTCATACAATTATCAATCTAATCAATCAAAGTAATGCAAGCAATGGACAGTCCAAGTTACTGCACACGAGGAAGGACTGGAGTGCCCCAAATTGCAGAAATACCAGGACTGTTCCTTTCAGCGCTACATGGCATACATGTTTGAACCTATTGTATGAAGGATCTATATACTCTCCCCCCTTTCTCAGGCCCTTCACCATTTCGGGCGCTTCATCAGATAACCAAAACATAATCGTGCAGATTTACAGTCGTAACAGGAAACAGATCAAGCACAGCGGGAGCGCGCGAGGACTTCCCATCCCATCTATCTCCGGCGATTCCACGGAACCGTATGCAGAAAAAAAAAAGGGGGGGCACGAGGTGGCGCTGCTCTCGCTTGAGAGAGTCGCTGGCGGCGCGTACCTGGACGTGACGCCCTCGGCGGCGAGCTTGCGCCAGATGGCGCGTAGCCGCTCGGGGGTCTCCCGTTCTTTCTTCCCGGCAGGCGCGTGCTTCAGCATCCGCTGGTCATACAGCAGCCCCACCCTGGGCGCCGCGCCCGCCTGCCTCGATGTGCCCGCGGCCGCCGCCATCCTGCGCCGGCGGAGGAGAGACCGGAGGCGGAACTCGGGGTGGAACCGGAAACGGAAACCGGGGGCGGGCGACACGAATGAGACTAGGGCCAACTCCAACGCACAACGCACGAAGTCTGGGACAAATGCCACGGCCAAACGGGCCGTGCTAACTGGGCCGGCCCGGTAGCACGCTGGCACGGCACGACCCAGGCTAAACGGGCCAGGCCCGGCATGCGGCACGCCATGGGCCGTACCTGGGCCTGGAGGCTGGGCACGCGGGCCGGCACGGCACGGCCCGTTTATTTTTTTTGAAATATATAAATATATGTCCTATATAAATATCTATAATACTCTAATATGTTCAAATTTTTTGCCGTGCATGCGTATTTTAGTGCTTGGATCTTTTGTATTAGTGGTGTTATATAGTGTAGTCTTTGTTGAATATTGTCTTTGGAGGCCGAGCTCCATGGAGCTCGGTTTTGAAAAATTCGAATTTCATCAAATTTTATATTTTCTGCATTTTAAAAAATTCTAAAAAAACACAGATATACATGAAGGCATAACACATATGTGTGTAAATTTTCAGGACAAAATACGTTGAAATGAGGCCTGTGCAAAAATGACAAATCTAGGGCTTTTTAACACATGATACTATTCATCCTCCCGGACCATGAATTTGTCATTTTTGTACAGGTCGCATTTCAACGTTTTTCATCCTGAAATTTTACCCACATACACATAACATTCTTGTTTACTTGCATACTTTTTAAAAAAAAATTTAAACCAAATAGTTTGAATTTTGATTTATTTTCAAAAAAAGGCCTCCATGGAGGCCGAGAGCCAGAGGTCCATTCTCAATCTTTGTATTTTTTTATCCTTTTGTAATTCTATAGCATGTCTTGTATTCTTTTACTTATTTGAGATGGAAGTTTTTAATGATGTAGGTGCTAATAAAGCTCTAGATTTATCCCACATAATAGTCTAACAAATTTTGCAATTTTCCACATTTTTTGGCCTTTTCACTGTTTTCAGAGGTATTACGAACAAAAAAGGAAAAAAAAACCGCGCCAGGCGGGCCAACGCGCCGCAACGGGCCGACGTGCCGTGTGCCGGCCCATGTAGCCTACGTGTCGTGTTTGGGCTGCTAGCTCCAGTACGTGGGCCGGCACGGCACGACCCGGTTATTATTCGTGCCGACGCGGGCCGTGCCGGGCCAGCGCAGCCCGTTTGGCCAGGTATGAGCCCAACACTCGCGTTCGGGGGCAAATTATGTTTGACTCGCCCGACCCAATTCCGACGCAAATTTTAGCCGGATTTACGCTCAGACGAACACATCATAGACATGCACGTGTCCTCTCGTTGTTTGCCCTCGGGCCCACATGTCGGCAATGCAATTGGTTCCCACCGGCCCCATTTAATCCGCACGTGTGGATGGGCCCGCACATGAGCCTCCCAGCCGCCCTCAATGCGTCCTTTTTAATGATGAAGCCGTCGACCGGCCAGTCCACTTTTGAATTCGTCCACACTCTTCTATTGTCGCTTCGTGCCCCGACAAGCCCAATCCTAGCACTGCCCTCGCTCCCGCCGGCCGCCGACCAGCCATGGGGATGTGGAAGTGGATCCCCGGCAAGAAAGGAAAGCAAGACCACGAAGCAGGGTCGTTCTTCACGTCGTTGGGGAGTGTCATTGCCTACTCCATCTCGCCGCCCACCGCCTTTGCTATTTCACTGCCCACGGTCATACGTCAAGGTGGAGGTGTGCCAGCTCTACTGGGACACGACCACCCCGCTGTCGTGGTCCGACGTGCATCTCCCGAATGGATGACATCTCAGCCCAGATTGGGTGCCCGTGCCGCTAATCACGGCGAGCGAGCGCACCTGTCTGCTGGAGATCAACTGTCGGTGCTCCCACATGCCTTTGGATCACCTCGATCATCCTAGGTATTGTTGGTGCAATAATTTGCCTCCTTATGTTTTGGAGATTGTTGACATAAACAGTAAGTGTTTGCTAGTGCATATAGAGTAACAGGTCCCTAGAGTCATGAGAAGTTTGGTTCAAACTCTGAAGATAATCTCCTGCGTGGCAGCGAGGATTATCACTAAAGACTATGATGTCGAGAGTGACCCCAAAAAATTGTTGACGCAAAACAATTGGTTTGGTGTCTGTCTGTAGCGACCCAATCTCAGACGGTCAAGTCTTTGTGCTTAAGTGTCATCCCTAGATCGGTATTGCTGACACACACAATACTCGAGGATTTATAACAGAGTTCAATCACACACTTAGTACATCGAATGTCACAAAAGAGAACTTATTACAATAATATGGCTGAAGGCCATCTAAATAAGATAACAGCGGAAGCTTCGAAGGTAGAAGAGTCTATCCAACTCCGCGGCAAAACTGAGTGCATGACAACGACCTAGCGCACCTTACTCTTCGTCTGAAAACTCTGCAACATAATATGTTGCAGCCTGTGTAGGTCAGCACATGGAATATGCTGGCAAGATAACACTATAGAGTAATGAACAAATAACAGCTATCATTACATGCATATATGGCTGGTGGAGGCATTATGGTTATCATTTGCATAAAGCTAATTTTTTTCCTACAACAAAGAAATATATTTTGTTTAACTACAAAGTTGGTTGAAAGTTATTGAGAAGGTTCCTCCAACTCAATCCCAAATTAATAATTATAACCCAACAAATTAATTAAGTAAAGTGATGAGATCAAATCAATAATTCAAGTACCAGATACTCAAGATGTTCATAACCGGGGACACGGCTAACCATGATTAGTTTGTACACTCTGTATAGGTTTGCGCACTTTTCCCCACAAGACTCGATCTCCTCCGTTGGATTTCTCGCACTACCTGGTGTTTGAGAAACGGATGACCGAGACACAGTCTTTTAGAAGCATTAACTCTTTACTCTGGGTAGACAGTACCACCTACATCTGCTAGCCTACCACTGAAAGAGGTCACACAACTTACTCAACTATGCCAGAGCCCATAATGACTTGTGGCTGCACACGGAAGTTTCGAGCCTGAATAATCTCAAGACCCTTTGAGCCTGGGTGGCAAACCATAGGATGATCACACGGGTACTCTGCTACCTCTTGAACACTGCGTTGGTTTTCCCTTGAAGAGGAAAGGGTGATGCAGCAAAGTAGCGTAAGTATTTCCCTCAGTTTTTGAGAACCAAGGTATCAATCCAGTAGGAGGCCACACGCAAGTCCCTCGTACCTACACAAACAAATAAGAACCTCGCAACCAACGCGATAAAGGGGTTGTCAATCCCTTCACGGTCACTTACGAGAGTGAGATCTGATAGAGATAATAATGATAAGATAATTTTTTGGTGTTTTTATGATATAGATTGAAAGTAAAGATTCCAAAGTAAAAATAGATTGGAAACTTATATGATGGAAAATAGACCCGGGGGGCATAGGTTTCACTAGTGGCTTCTCTCAAGATAGCATAAGTATTACGGTGGGTGAACGAATTACTGTCGAGCAATTGATAGAAAAGCGAATAATTATGAGAATATCTAGGCGTGATCATGTATATAGGCATCATGTCCGCGACAAGTAGACCGACTCCTGCCTACATCTACTACTATTACTCCACACATCAACCGCTATCCAGCATGCATCTAGAGTATTAAGTTCATAAGAACAGAGTAACGCCTTAGGTAAGATGACATGATGTAGAGGGATAAACTCAAGCAATATGATATAAACCCCATCTTTTTATCCTCGATGGCAACAATACAATACGTGTCATTTCCCTTTCTGTCACTGGGATCGAGCACCGCAAGATTGAACCCAAAGCTAAGCACTTCTCTCATTGCAAGAAAGATCAATCTAGTAGGCCAAACCAAACTGATAATTCGAAGAGACTTGTAAAGATAACCAATCATGCATAAAAGATTTCAAAGAAGAATCAAATATTGTTCATAGATAGACTTGATCATAAACCCACAATTCATCGGATCTCGACAAACACACCACAAAAAGAGTTACATCGAATAGATCTCCAAGAAGATCGAGGAGAACTTTGTATTGAGATTCAAAGAGAGAGAAGAAGTCATCTAGCTAATAACTATGGACCCGAAGGTCTGAAGTAAACTACTCACACATCATCGGAGGGGCCATGGAGTTGATGTAGAGGCCCTCCGTGATCAATGCCCCCTCCGGCGGAGCTCCGGAAAAGGCCCCAAGATGGGATCTCTTGGGTACAGAAGGTTGCGGCGGTGGAAATAGGGTTTCGTGGTGCTTTTGGATGTTTTCAGGGTATGTGAACATATATAGGAGGAAGAAGTAGGTCGGTTGAGCCACGAGGGGGGAGGGCGCGCCCAGGGGGTAGGCGCGTCCCCCTGCCTCGTGGACACCTCGTTCGTTTCTTGACGTCCACTTCAAGTCCTCTGGATCACGTTTGTTCCAAAAATCACGCTCCCGAAGGTTTCATTCCGTTTGGACTCCGTTTGATATTCCTTTTCTGTGAAACACTAAAATAGGCAAAAAAACAGCAATTTGCACTGGGCCTTGGGTTAATAGGTTAGTCCAAAAATAATATAAAAGTGTAAAATAAAGCCCATTAACATCCAAAACAGATAATATAATAGCATGGAACAATTAAAAATTATAGATACGTTGGAGACGTATCAAGCATCCACAAGCTTAATTCCTGCTCGTCCTCGAGTAGGTAAATGACAAAAACAAAAATTTTGATGTGGAATGCTTTCTAGCATGTTCTTCAACGTATTTTTCTCTATTATGGCATGAATGTTCAGATCTGAAAGATTCAAGATAAAAGTTTATTGTTGACATAAAAATAGTAATACTCCAGGTATGCTAATCAAGCAATTATGTCTTATCAAAATAACATAGCCAAAGAAAACTTATTCCTACAAAGTCATGTAGTTTGGCCATGCTTCATTTTCGTCACACAAAATGCTCCCATCATGCACAACCCCGATGACAAGCCAAGCAATTGTTTCATACTTAGCCTTTTCAAACTCTTTCAACTTGTACGCAATATATGAGCGCGAGCCATGGACATAGCACTATGGGTGGAATAGAATATGATGATTGAGGTTGTGTGAGAAGACAAAAGGGAGAAAGTCTCACATTGACGTGGCTAATCAATGGGCTATGGAGATGCCCATCGATTGATGTCAATGCAAGGAGTAGGGATTGTCATGCAACAGATGAACTAGAGCTATAAATATATGAAAGCTCATCAAAGAAACTAAGTGGGTGTGCATCCAACTTGCTTGCTCATGAAGACCTAGGGTATTTGAGGAAGCCCATCATTGGAATATATAAGCCAAGTTATTATAATGAAAATTCCCACTAGTATATGAAAGTGACAAAATAAGAGACTCTCTATCATGAAGATCATGGTGCTACTTTGAAGCACAAGTGTGGAAAAATGATAGTAACATTGTCCCTTCTCTCTTTTTCTCTTTTTTTGTTTGGGCCTTCTTTATATATATATATATATATGGCCTCTTCTCTTTTTTTATTTTTATTTTTCGTCCGGAGTCTCATCCTGACTTGTGGGGGAATCATAGTCTCCATCATCCTTTCCTCACATGGACAATGCTCTAATGATGATCATCACACTTTTATTTACTTACAACTCGATACTTAGAACAAAATATGACTCTATGTGAATGCCTCCGGCAGTGTACCGGGATTGTGATGAATCAAGAGTGACATGTATAAAAAATTAAGCATGGTGGCTTTGTCATAAATACGATGTCAACTACATGATCATGCAAAGCAATATGACAATGATGATGCGTGTCATAATAAATGGAACGGTGGAAAGTTGCATGGCAATATATCTCGGAATGGCTATGGAAATGCCATAATAGGTAGGTATGGTGGCTGTTTTGAGAAAGATATAAAGAGGCTTATGTGTGATAGAGCGTATCATATCACGGGGTTTGGATGCACCGGCGAAGTTTGCACCAACTCTCAAGGTGAGAAAGGGCAATGCACGGTACCGAAGAGGCTAGCAATGATGGAAGGGTGAGAGTGCGTATAATCCATGGACTCAACATTAGTCACAAAAACTCACATACTTATTGCAAAAATCTACAAGTCATCAAAACCAAGCACTACGCGCATGCTCCTAGGGGAATAGGTTGGTAGGAAAAGAACATCGCTCGTACCCGACCGTCACTCATAAGGAAAGCAATCAAAGAACACCCCATGCTTCAAATTTGTCACACAACTTTTACCATATGTGCATGCTACGGGACTTGCCAACTTCAACACAAGTATTCATCAATTTCACAATTACTCAACTAGCACACCTCTAATATTACCACATTTATATCTCAAAACAACTATCAAGCATCCAACTTCTCTTAGCATTTAAAAATTATAACCAAAGTGAATTACCATGTTGTTCTAAAGGACTCTCAGGACGCGTTTGGTTGCTACTCAGGTAACGTCTTCAGTTAAGGTACCGGGAAGCTCCGGTTACCTTTTCTTCTTTAGGAATACGTGATGTGTTTGGTTTGGCCGCCCCACTCCTGCTTTTGTAATCAGCCGCGATTTGGGTGTTTTCGAGTTTGTGAACCTCTGGGTCGGAAGACACTGCTACGGAATACGTTGTTGGCGTACCAAATGCTGGGTGCCGTTTCAGAAAGCGCGGTAGTCGGAAACCGTGACAATTCTTCCGAAACAAACGCGTCGTCAAAATGATATAAATGAAGCATGAGAGATCAATTATTTCTATAAAATAGAACCACCGCGGTGCTATAAAAGATATAAGCGAAGTACTAGAGCAAAAATTATCCAACTCAAAAGATATAAGTGAAGCACATAGAGTATTCTAATAAATTCCAATTCATGTGTGTCTCTCCCAAAAGGTGTGTACAGCAAGGATGATTGTGGTAAACTAAAAAGCAAAGACTCAAATCATACAAGACGCTCCAAGCAAAATACATATCATGTGGCGAATAAAAAGAGGGGATGCCTTCCGGGGCATCCCCAAGCTTAGGCTTTTGGTTGTCCTTGTATTTTACCTTGGAGTGCCTTGGTCATCCCCAAGCTTAGGCTCTTGCCACTCCTTATTCCATAATCCATCAAATCTTTACCCAAAACTTGAAAACTTCACAACACAAAACTTAAAAGAAAATCTCGTGAGCTTCGTTAGTAAAAGAAAACAAACCACCACTTCAAGGTACTGTAATGAACTCATTCTTTATTTATATTGGTGTTAAACCTAATGTATTACAACTTTTCTATGGTTCATAAACTCTATTACTAGCCATATATTCATCAAAATAAGCAAACAACACACGAAAAACAGAATCTGTGAAAAACAGAACAGTCTGTAGTAATCTGTAGGTTTCGAAGACTTCTGGAACCCCAAAAATTCTAAAATAAATTGCTGGACGTGAGTAATTTATCTATTAATCATCTGCAAAAAGAATTAACTAAATATCACTCTCCAATAAAAAAATGGTAGCAAATCTCGTGAGCGCTAAAGTTTCTGTTTTTTACAGCAAGATCGCAAAGACTTTCTCCAAGTCTTCCCAAAGGATCTACTTGGCACAAACACTAATTAAAAGCATAAAATCTCATCTAAACAGTGGCTAGATGGATTATTTATTGAATAACAGCAAGGAAAAATATTGGGTTGTCTCCCAACAAGCGCTTTTCTTTAAAGCCTTTTAGCTAGGCAAAAGATAATTTCAATGATGCTCACATGAAAGACAAGAATTGAAGCACAAAGAGAGCATCATAAAACATGTGACAAACACACCTAAGTCTAACATACTTCCTATGCATAGGTATCTTATAGGCAAACAGATTATCATAGCAAGCAAAAACTAGCATATGCTAGGAAGCGGAAAGAAACGATAGCAATCTCAACATAACGAGAGGTAATTTAGTAACATGAAAATTTCCAAAACCATATTTTCCTCTTTCATAATAATTACATGTGGGATAATAAGCAAATTCAACAAAATAGCTATCACATAAAAAAATTTCAACACGATCCACATGCATGCGAAGTTGACACTCTTCCAAAATAGTGGGATTAACATTAACTAAAGTCATGACCTCTCCAAACCCACTTTTATCAAAAAATTCATAAGATTGAACATTCTCCAAATATGTGGTATCTCAAGTTGACACTCTTCCAAACCCACTTTCAATAATATTGCAAACACTATTATCAATCTCACATTCATCATGGGGATTAAATAAATTTTCAAGATCATAAGAAGAATTACCCCAATCATGATCATTGCAACAAATAGTAGTCATAGAAAAACTAGCATCCCCAAGATTAGGGTTTTGCATATTATTAGCACAATTGACGTTAATAGAATTTATAATAACATCATTGCAATCATGCTTTTCACCGAAGGAACTATCAAGTATGGGTGCAATAGCAAATTCATCTTCATAAATATTGGCATCATGGCCACAAGAATAGCAAGCATCATGTGAAGGAAATATGCCCCAGAGGCAATAATAAAGTTATTATTTTTTTCCTTATATCATGATAAATGTTTATTATTCATGCTAGAATTGTATTAACCGGAAACTTAGTACATGTGTGAATACATAGACAAACAGAGTGTCACTAGTATGCCTCTACTTGACTAGCTCGTTGAATCAAAGATGGTTAAGTTTCCTAGCCATAGACATGAGTTGTCATTTGATTAATGGGATCACATCATTAGAGAATGATGTGATTGACTTTACCCATTCCGTTAGCTTAGCACGATGATCATTAAGTTTGTTGCTACTGCTTTCTTCATGACTTATACATGTTCCTATGACTATGAGATTATGCAACTCCCGAGTACCGGAGGAACACTTTGTGTGCTATCAAACATCACAACGTAACTGGGTGATTATAAAGGTGCTCTACAGGTGTCTCCGATGGTGCTTGTTGAGTTGGCATAGATCGAGATTAGGATTTGTCACTCCGATTGTCGGAGAGGTATATCTGGGCCCTCTCGGTAATGCACACCACTATAAGCCTTGCAAGCATTATGACTAATGAGTTAGTTGCGGGATGATGCATTACGGAATGAGTAAAGAGACTTGCCGGTAACGAGATTGAACTAGGTATGAGGATACCGACGATCGAATCTCGGGCAAGTAACATACTGATGACAAAGGGAACAACGTATGTTGTTATGCGGTTTGACCGATAAAGATCTTCGTATAATATGTAGGAGACAATATGAGTATCCAGGTTCCGCTATTGGTTATTGACTGGAGACGTGTCTCGGTCATGTCTACATAGTTCTCGAACCCGTAGGGTCCGCACGCTTAACGTTCGGTGACGATCGGTATTATGAGTTTATGTGATTTGATGTACCGTAGGTAGTTCGGAGTCCCGGATGAGATCGGGGATATGATGAGGAGTCTCAAAATGGTCGAGACGTAAATATCGATATATTGACGACTATATTCGGACATCGGAAAGGTTCTGAGTGATTCGGGTATTTTCCGGAGTACCGGGGAGTTACGAGAATACATGAAGAAGTATTGGGCCTCAATGGGCCAAGTGGTGGAAGAGAGGAGGCATGGCGCGCAACCCCCCCTAGCCCAAACCGAATTGGACTAGGGGCCGGCCCCCCTTCCCTCCTTTCCTCCCTCTCCTTCCTTCTCCCCTTCCCCCTTCCTTTCCTCCTCCTAGTAGGAGTAGGAAAGGGGAGTCCTACTCCTACTAGGAGGAGGACTCCTCCTCCTGGCGCGCCCTACAGGGCTGGCCGGCCTCCCCCCTTGCTCCTTTATATACGGGGGCAGGGGGCACCTTAGAACACACAAGTTGATCATTGATCCCTTAGCCGTGTGCGGTTCCCCCTCCACCATAATCCACCTCGATCATATAGTAGCAGTGCTTAGGAGAAGCCCTGCGTTGGTAGCACCATCATCACGCCGTCGTGCTGACGAAACTCTCCCGTGAAGCTCTGCTAGATCGGAGTTCATGGGACGTCATCGAGCTGAACGTGTGCGAAACTTGGAGGTGTCGTGCGTTCGGTAATTGGATCGGTCGGATCATGAAGACATTCAACTACATCAACCGTGTTCTCATAACGCTTCCGCTTACGGTCTATGAGGGTACGTGGACGATACTCTTCCCCCTCGTTGCTATGCATCACCATAATCTTGTGTGTGCGTAGGAATTTTTTTGAAATTACTATGTTCCCCAACAGTGGCATCCGAGCCAGGTTTATGCGTAGAACACAAGTGAGTTGTGGGCAATACAAGTCATATTTCTTACCAGCATGTCATAGTTTGGTTCGGCGGTATTGTTGGATGAAGTGGCCCGGACCGACATTACGCGTACGCTTACGCGAGACTGGTTCTACCGACATGCTTCGCACACAGGTGGCTGGCGGGTGTCAGTTTCTCCAACTTTAGTTGAACCGAATGTGACTATGCCCGGTCCTTGTTGAAGGTTAAAACAACACTAACTTGATAAAATATCGTTGTGGTTTTGATGCGTAGGTAAGAATGGTTCTTGCTCAGCCCGTAACAGCCATGTAAAACATGCAACAACAAAGTAGAGGACGTCTAACTTGTTTTTGCAGGGCATGTTGTGATGTGATATGGTCAAGACATGATGCTATATTTTATTGTATGAGATGATCATGTTTTGTAACAGAGTTATCGGCAACTGGCGGGAGCCATATGGTTGTCTCTTTATTGTATGTAATGCAATTGCCCTCTAATTGCTTTACTTTATCACTAAGCGGTAGCGATACTCGTAGAAGCAATAGTTGTCGAGACGACAATGATGCTATGATGGAGATCAAGGTGTCGCGCCGGTGACGTTGGTCATCATGGCGGTGCTTTGGAGATGGAGATCAAAGGCACAAGATGATGATGGCCATATCATATCACATATATTGATTGCATGTGATGTTTATCCTTTATGCATCTTATTCTGCTTTGATTGACGGTAGCACTATAAGATGATCTCTCACTAAAAATTTCAAGGTACAAGTGTTCTCCCTGAGTATGCACCGTTGTCAAAGATCATCGTGCCGAGACACCACGTGATGATCGGGTGTGATAAGCTCAACGTTCTTATACAACGGGTGCAAGCCAGTTTTGCACACGCAGAATACTCGGGTTATACTTGACGAGCCTAACATATGCAGATATGGCCTCGGAACACTGAGATCGAAAGGTTGAGCGTGAATCATATAGTAGATATGATCAACATAGTGATGTTCACCATTGAAAACTACTCCATTTCACGTGATGATCAGTTATGGTTTAGTTGATTTGGATCACGTGATCACTTAGATGATAAGAGATATGTCTATCTAAGTGGGAGTTCTTAAGTAATATGATTAATTGAACTTTAATTTATCATGAACTTAGTCCTGATAGTATTTGCATATCTATGTTGTAGAGATCAATTGCTCGCATATAGCTTCCTCGTTTTATTTATGATATGTTCCTAGAGAAAACTATATTGAAAGATGATAGTAGCAATGATGCGAATCGGATCCGTGATCTGAGGATTATCCTCGTTGCTGCACAGAAGAATTATGTCCTTGATGCACCGCTAGGTGACGGACCTATTGCAGGAGCAGATGCAGACGTTATGAATGTTTGGCAAAACTCGGTATGATGACTACTTTATAATTTAGTGCACCATGCTTTATGGCTTGGAAGCGGGACTTCAAAAACATTTTGAATGCCATGGAACATATAAGATGTTCTAAGAGTTGAAATTGGTATTTCATACTCATGCCCGTGTCGAGAGGTATGAGACCTCTGACAAGCACTTTGCCTACAAGATGGAGGAGAATAGCTCAGCTAGTAAGCATGTGCTCAGAATGTCTGAGTACTACAATCACTTGAATCAAGTGGGAGTTAATCTTCCAGATAAGATAGTGATTGACAGAGTTCTCTAGTCACTATCACCAAGTTACTAGAACTTCGTGATGAACTATAATATGCAAGAGATAACGGAAACGGTTCCCAAGCTCTTCGTGATGCTGAAATCGGCGAAAGTAGAAATCAAGAAAAGCATCAAGTGTTGATGGTTGACAAGACCACTAGTTTCAAGAAAAGGGTAAAGGGAAGAAGGGGAACTTCAAGAAGAACGGCAAGCAAGTTGCTGCTCAAGTGAAGAAGCCCAAGTCTAGACCTAAGCCTGAGACTAAGTGCGTCTACTGCAAAGGGACTGGTCACTGGAAGTAGAACTGCCCCAAGTATTTGGTGGATAAGAAGGATGGCAAAGTGAACAAAGGTATATTTGATATACATGTTATTGATGTGTACTTTACTAGTGTTTATAGCAACCCCTTAGTATTTGATACTAGTTCAGTTGCTAAAGATTAGTAACTCGAAACAGGAGTTGCAGAATGAACAGAGACTAGTTAAGGGTGAAGTGACGATGTGTGTTGGAAGTGGTTCCAAGATTGATATGATCATCATCGCACACTCCCTACACTTTCGGGATTAGTGTTGAACCTAAATAAATATTATTTGGTGTTTGCGTCAAGCATGAATATGATTTTATCATGTTTATTGCAATACAGTTATTCATTTAAAGTCAGAGAATAATTGTTGTTCTGTTTACATGAATAAAACATTCAATGGTCATACACCCAAGGTGAATGGTTTATTGAATCTCAATCGTAGTGATACACATATTCATAATATTGAAGCCAAAAGATGCAAAGTTAATAATGATAGTGCAACTTATTTGTGGCACTGCCGTTTAGGTCATATTGGTGTAAAGCGCATGAAGAAAATCCATGTTGATGGGCTTTTGGAATCACTTGATTATGAATCAGTTGATGCTTGCGAACCATGCCTCATAGGCAAGATGACTAAGACTCTGTTCTCTGGAACAATGGAGCAAGCAACTGACTTATTGGAAATAATACATACTGATGTATGCGATCCGATAAGTGTTGAGGCTCGCGGTGGGTATCGTTATTTTCTGACCTTCACAGATGATTTGAGCAGATATGGGTATATCTAACTTAATGAAACATAAGTCTGAAACATTTGAAAAGTTCAAAGAATTTCAGAGTGAAGTGGAAAATCATCGTAACAAGAAAATAAAGTTTCTACGATCTGATCGCGGAGGCGAATATTTGAGTTACGAGTTTGGTCTTCATTGGAAAAATTGCGGAATAGTTTCGCAACTCATGTCACCTGGAACACCACAGCGTAATGGTGTGGTACAATCTATGATGTCTCTTACCGATTTACCATAATCGTTTTGGGGTTATGCATTAGAGACAGCTGCATTCACGTTAAATAGGGCACCATCTAAATTCGTTGAGATGACACCATATGAACTGTGGTTTGGCAAGAAACCAAAGTTGTCGTTTCTTAAAGTTTGGGGTTGCGATGCTTATGTGAAAAAGTTTCATCTTGATAAGCTCAAACCCAAATCGGAGAAATGTGTCTTCATAGGATACCCAAAGGAGACAGTTGGGTACACCTTCTATCACAGATTCGAAGGCAAGACATTCATTGCTAAGAGTGGATCCTTTCTAGAGAAGAAGTTTTTCTCGAAAGAAGTGAGTGGGGGGAATGTAGAACTTGATGAGGTAAGTGTACCTTCTCCCGAATTGGAAAGTAGTTCATCACAGAAATCAGTTCTTGTGATTTCCATGCCAATTAGCGAGGAAGCTAAATGATGATGATCATGAAACTTCATATCAAGTTACTACCGAACCTCGTAGGACAACCAGAGTATGGTCCGCACCAGAGTGGTATGGTAATCCTTTCTGGAAGTCATGTTACTAGACCATGACAAACCTACAAACTATGAGGAAGCGATGATGAGCCTAGATTCCGCGAAATGGCTTAAGGCCATGAAATCTGAGATGGGATCCATGTATAAAGAACAAAATATGGACTTTGATTGACTTGCCCAATGATTGGCAAGCCATAGAAAATAAATGGATCTTAAAGAGGAAGACGGACACGGATAGTAGTGTTACTATCTACAAAGCTCGAATTGTCGTAAAAAATGTTTTCGACAAGTTCAAGGTGTTGACTACGATGAGATTTTCTCACTCGTATCGATACTTAAAAATTTGTCCAAATCATCTTAGCAGTTGCCGCATTTTATGAAATCTGGCAAATGGATGTCAAAAATGCATTCTTTAAAGGATTTCTTAAAGAAGAGTTGTATATGATGCAACCAGAAGGTTTTGTCGATCCTAAAGGTGCTAACAAAGTGAGCAAGCTCCAGCAATCCATCTATGGACTGGTGCAAGCATCTCGGAGTTGGAATATATGATTTGATAAAGTGATCAAAGCATATGGTTTTATACAGACTTGTGGTGAAGCATGTATTTACAAGAAAGTGAGTGGGAGCACTACAACATTTCTAATAAGTATATGTGAATGACATATTGTTGATCGGAAAGAATGTAGAATTTTCTGGAAAGCATAAAGGAGTATTTGGAAGGAGTTTTTCAAAGAAAGACCTCGATGAAGCTACTTACACATTGAGCATCAAGATCTATAGAGATAGATGAAGACGCTTGATAAGTTTTTTCAGTGAGTACATACCTTGACAAGATTTTGAAGTAGTTCAAAATGGAACAGACAAAGAAGGAGTTCTTACCTATGTTGCAAGGTGTGAAGTTGAGTAAAGACTCAAAACCTGACCACAGCAGAAAATAGAAAGAGAATGAAAAGTCATTCCCTATGCCTCAGTCATAGGTTCTATAAAGTATGCTATGCTGTTTACCAGTCCTATTGTATACCTTAGCATGATTCTGGCAAGGGAGTACAATAGTGATCTAGGAGTAGATCACTGGACATCGGTCATATCTTTAGAGGACTAAGGAAATATTTCTCGGTTATGGAGGTGATAAAAGAGTTCGTCGTAAAGAGTTACGTCGACGCAAGATTTTTACATCAATCTAGATGACTCTAAGTCTCAATCTGGATACATATTGAAAGTGGGAGCAATTAGCTAGAGTAGCTCCGTGCAGAGCATTGTAGATATAGAAATTTGTGAAATACATACGGATCTGAATGTTGCAGGCCCATAGACTAAATTTCTCTCACAAGCAAAACATGATCACTCTCTGGGTGTTAATCACATAACGACGTGAACTAGATTATTGACTCTAGTAAACCCTTTGGGTATTAGTCACATGGAGATGTGAACAAATCACATAAAGATGTGAACTAGATTATTGACTCTAGTGCAAGTGGGAGACTGGAGGAAATATGCCCTAGAGGAAATAATAAAGTTATTATTTATTTCCTTATATCATGATAAATTTTTATTATTCATGCTAGAATTGTATTAACCGGAAACTTAGTACATGTGTGAATACATAGACAAACAGAGTGTCACTAGTATGCCTCTACTTGACTAGCTCGTTGAATCAAAGATGGTTAAGTTTCCTAGCCATAGACATGAGTTGTCATTTGATTAACGGGATCACATCATTAGAGAATGATATGATTGACTTGACCCATTCCGTTAGCTTAGCACGATGATCGTTTAGTTTGTTGCTACTGCTTTCTTCATGACTTATGCATGCTCATGTGACTATGAGATTATGCAACTCCCGAGTATCGGAGGAACACTGTGTGCTACCAAGCATCACAACATAACTGGGTGATTATAAAGGTTCTCTACAGGTGTCTCCGATGGTGCTTGTTGAGTTGGCATAGATCGAGATTAGGATTTGTCACTCTGATTGTCGGAGAGGTATCTCTTGGCCCTCTCGGTAATGCACATCACTATAAGCCTTGCAAGCATTATGACTAATGAGTTAGTTGAGGGATGATGCATTACGAAACGAGTAAGGAGACTTGTCGGTAACGAGATTGAACTAGGTATGAGGATACCGACGATCGAATCTCGGGCAAGTAACATACTGATGATAAAGGGAACAACGTATGTTGTTATGCGATCTGACCGATAAAGATCTTCGTAAAATATGTAGGAGCCAATATGAGCATCCAGGTTTCGCTATTGGTTATTGACCGGAGACGTGTCTCGGTCATGTCTACATAGTTCTCAAACACATAGGGTCCACACGCTTAACGTTCGGTGACGATCGGTATTATGAGTTTATGTGATTTGATGTACCGAAGGTAGTTCGGAGTCCCCGATGAGATCGGCAATATGACGAGGAGTCTCGAAATGGTCGAGACATAAAGATTGATATATTGGACGAGTATATTCGTACATCGGAAAGGTTCCGAGTGATTCGGGTATTTTTCGGAGTACCCGGGAGTTATGGGAATACGGGAAGAAGTATCGGATCTCGACAAACACACCGCAAAAAGAGTTACATCTAATAGATCTCCAAGAAGATCAAGGAGAACTTTGTATTGAGATTCAAAGAGAGAGAAGAAGCCATCTAGCTAATAACTATGGACCCGAAGGTCTGAAGTAAACTACTCACACATCATCGGAGGGGCCATGGAGTTGATGTAGATGGTTTAAAGTAATGCATAAAAACTGGGTGGTAAGGGATATGATCAAAGTGTTACTTGCCTTGCTGACGGTCTGAAAACCCTGGTGACTCGTAGTAGCACGCTTCGCACTCCGAAAACTCTATCGTGAACAAACAATAGCATACATAAGCACTCAAGCATAAGATGCAAAGGTAAACCCAAAGGAAAAGATCCAAACTGAAATTTCAAGTGAAGATCTTCGATTTGCAAAAAGAATCAATTAAATCGGAGCTACAAAATTCAAACTACGATCAAAAGAAGTTCGAAAACAAATATGCTTGAAACCAAATTTTAAATTGTCAAAACCATGTTCAAGTTGATTATTTGGAAAGAGGGGAACAAGACAAAGATTTTGGTGTTGGTTTCACTGGATTTGGATAAACGAACAAAAAGTAACGAGGGTTTGAAGTTCAGGGACTAATCTATGATAAAAGTATTCGCGGATAGGTCCCTGCCCGAAAATAAAACTAAAAAGAAAAACCTAACGAACGAACGTTCGTAAACAGAGGCTAACGAACGAACACCATTCGTTAAAACGATCTAACCGGGTGAACGTTCGTCAACTAACGAACTAAAACGAAAACCGATCTAAAAAATAAACCGAAAAGAAAACCGAGACGGCGGTTCGGTTTATATCAGAAAACCGGCAAGATCCGACGGCGACGGCGACGAGGTCCGGCGAGGCGGAACGAGGCAGCGGCGGCAGCGGCGCGGCTAGCGACGCAGGCGGCTGTGGCGACGATGGTGGGAGGCGGCGGCGCGGCGCAAGCAGCGGTGGCGGCTGCGGCGTGCTGCTGCTGCTGCGGGAGGTGGTGGGCGGCGGTGGTGAGAAGAGAGGGGGGGCTCAGCTTTTAAAGCCCGGGGGCGATGGCTTGGGGAGGGGCCAATGGCGGCGGCGGCGCGCGCGTGCGCGAGGCGGACTCGGCGAGGCGGCGGCGAGCTGGGCCTTGGCCCGGCTGCGGCTGGGCCGACCCAGGAGATTTTAAAAAAAATCCACCACGAAAGAAAAATCCTAATAAAATATAAAAAAATCCTAAAAACCCCAGAAACAATTTTCACCATCCAAACCTAATATTTAGGACATGATGAACATTTTTCTGGACTAAATGCAAGTTTTTCTCTAATTCAAATAAAATACAAATAAAATAAGAAATTGATTTTAAAATTTCTCCTCCAATATTTCTCTTCAATTGAAGAAGTCATATTATCTTCTCTTTTTTGTTATTGAAAATAATTGGAGGGAAAATATTAGAATCAAATTGATAATTTATTCAAATATGAAATTTTAGTGAAACCTCCAACTCTCTCCTTGGATCCTTGAGTTGCTTAAGATTTCTAGGATCATAACCAACGCAAATAAAAATATGATATGCATGTGATGACGTATGTATAACATCCAAATTGAAGAATTGGGATGTTACACTGTCCAAAGTAATTGACTACAGCCGAGAAGTTGAAGACGAAGTGAAGACGTAGCATTTATTTCATTGTTCTTCTTTCTCTTTGAATCATAGGATCACCATACTATTAACACGGGTATAGTGTTTGAAACTTTGATTCTCTGATGCTAAACAAAATCCTATGTGAGCAGTGAGAGAAATCTCTTTGAGCTCCGAGCAAATACTTGTCAGCAAGAGACTGTGTTCTTCTTTGTTGTGAGAGATTTATCTCTGACCGAAGAGCTAGCATTACTTGCTCCTCAAGTAATGTTACCGTTGCTTCCAAAATCCGACCGTTGAGAACATGTCGATTGGCCATTGGCTGGACCTCGTGTCCGAAATGGTCATTTTCCATCAGGGAAGGCTGCGGCTATAAATAGCCACCTTGTGTTGGCTTTGTCCGGTGGCTGCTCCATTTGATTTCGAGAAGTTTATTGAGAAACCCTATCTCCTGAGTGATTTGAGTTTAAAATTCACCGAGAGAAAAAACCTGGAGACAGAAAATTAGATAGTGGTTTAGCATCACTTGAATCAAAATTAGATAGTGGTTTAGCATCACTTGAATCTAAGTCCAATACGCTCCATCTATTACTCTTGAGAGTTGTGAACTTCTACACGGTTAGGTGTCAATTTCTTTAGAGACCAAGAGTGACTGTGGTTCTCGAAGAAGAAGTCTATAAAGGTTCGGAGATTACCTCAAGCATCTACCATGAGTAATCAACATTGGTTGACGAACCAATTGTCGAGGAGAATAGGGCGAAGAGAGTCTATCACTACAAAAAAAGACACATCCGTGACATTTTGGCCTGAACGAAAACTTTTTCTGTCATGCTTATGACACTTATGTGATGATAATTGTGACAAAAACACGTATCATCATAGATGTGGTGGGCTCCTACTTCTATGACATAAAATCATGACAAAAAATGGGCTTTTCATCCTGGGCCGGCCGGAGACGCACCTGCATGACATTCTTTGGGCCGTCCATGACAGAAAAAATCGTGATAGAAGTGAGGGCGAGGAAAATATCGGAAAGTTCCCGGTTACGGTGGGTGGTCGGGGCCGAGCGATGCAGTGTGGTTTATGCGTTTCTCTTGTACGCACGCGAGTGCGAGGCGCTCGCTAACTAAACCCTTTTGCAAGGCGTTCACTTACTGAACCCGAACGATTACACTATAGCTAGCTACGTACTGAACACGCGGGATCGATCCCATAACGTTCTGAAGCCAATTGATCCATCCCTTCACTGCTAACTGAACCCGAGCGATTCCTTCGCTGTTAACTGAAGCCGGCCAATTCCTTTGCTGCTAACTGAATCAAATCGATCCTTCTTGCTTCTTAGTGAAGCCGATCGAGCCCCTGTGTGAGATGTAGCCAGCCGGTGCGTTGGGTTGCCTCTGGATGAACACTGTCCATTGCTGCCACGTGTGCGATACGTAGAAACGAGTCGAGGCGTGTGGTAAGTCCAGCCGGTTGGTTGGTTGTGCATGAACAATTCCCGTTACTACCGCCCGCTCGTACGTACGTGTATGCCCCACCCCAGCCGGTGGGGGTTGGATGAACAGGATCCCCTGGTAGTAGGCAGCTACCGCTGGATGAACAAGACCCCGAGGAGGCCGCCACACCCCAGATGGTTGGGGGTGGATGAACAGGACCACGTGGGGGCTTTATGAACAGTAGTCGGTGGAGCCTAAAGGACGACGGTGGATGAACAGTACCCCGTGGAGGCTGGAGTGAGAGGCAGCAGACGGTGGATGAACAGTAGCCCGTGGAGTACCTTTTTGTTGTATGCCACACCCCTGCCAGAACAGGACCCCGTTTCGATCGTAGGCGCTCGAACAGAAGTCTATTTCCTCCGTTTGTCGATACGCCACACCCCCTCCCGATCAACAGGACATTGTTTCGACTATAGGCGCTAGAACAAAAGTCTGTTTCCTCTATTTTGCGGTACGACAAACCCTTCCCGATAAACAGGATCCCGTTTCGACCATAGGTAGTCGAACAGAAGGTCGTTTCCTCCGTTCTACAGTACCCCGGACCCCGTTGCGGCTGTTCCGTCCAAGTCGGTTGGCCCCTCGATGAACAGAATGCTATTGTTGTCGTTCTTTTTTTTTGAGAATCGCTATTGTTGTCGTTCATTGCCTCTCCATGTACACGAGCCCTGGCCGTACGTATGCATGAGTACGCGTTCGAGACCTGCCCGTATGTACGTATGTGGTCGTATTTTTTGGCATGTGGTTCTACGTACATGTACACGGTTTAGACGGGATTGCCTGAACTGCTACGTCGAGGGCTCTACTATAACACGTGCCACTACTTACTCGACCACGGTTCATCATTGTAGAGAGACCGATCCACCTGCATGCACGTACACGTTTGCGACTAGACAGACAACGCTACATATGCTTCGCTCGGGTGGGTCCCAGCTGTCAGGGAGCATAAGGACGCACTTCCTTGCATGCGAAGATATAACACCTGGGTACAACTATCAGAGGAGGAATCATTTTTATTTTGCGAGTAATAAGGAGGCACTTCCTTGTGTTCCAAGATGTAGCTGGTGGGTCTAGCTGTCAGCCTTACCGCCTAAAGTACTATTCCGATGGTTGTTGTCCGTTGACCTCATTGACCACGCCGTGCTGAGAGCATCAAGACGGTGGATGACGGTGAGGCCTAGGAAGGGAACGCCGCGGAGCTAGGGAAGACGATGCAGGTGGATGCCCATGCGGAGGGGGTACAAGGGTTGACTGATCCGGCTGCGGTGCGAGGCTGCCATTGCCGAAGAATGATAAGAGGTGTGAGTGAGTAGAGGGATGGCATGACCGGCGGTGGCAGCACATCCGACCGGGGGAGGCAGGAGCAGGCCGTCCCGTTGGCGATGGTTTCGACGGCTGGAGCAAGAAGATCAGAGATTGAAGAAGCAGCGCAGTCGTTGAATGTTAATCCAACAATCACTAATGAGGCATGTTGAGCTCAAAAGAACTCATATGAGAAAGACTACCAATATGAAATGATAAAAATACTGACGCGTTTAAAGTATTCACAAATAACATGGGAAATTCATAATCACTTTTCGTTGTTGCGTTAAAAAAAGAATTACCTTTTCTTTGTGAGAAATGCCGGTAATTTTATTCAAACACGAGAATCATTATTTTGGATCGAAGATCCAAGAGTAACTCTTAAAATTAAGAATTGGAATGTAAAGTTGATTACCTATAAAAAGTTTAGAGAGCCATGAGTAATAAACGAACTTAGGTCAGGGATGATTGTCGGTGTCAAAACAGGCGGATCTCGGGTAGGGGGTCCCGAACTGTGCGTCTAGGCCGGATGGTAACAGGAGGCAAGGGACATGAAGTTTTACCCAGGTTCGGGCCCTCTTGATGGAGGTAAAACCCTACGTCCTGCTTGATTAATATTGATGATATGGATAGTACAAGAGTAGATCTACCACGAGATCAGAGAGGCTAAACCCTAGAAGCTAGCCTATGGTATGATTGTTGTTCTATATGTTGTCCTACGGACTAAAACCCTCCGGTATAGACACCGGAGAGGGTTAGGGTTACACAAAGTCGGTTACAATGGTAGGAGATCTACATATCCGTATCGCCAAGCTTGCCTTCCACGCCAAGGAAAGTCCCTTCCGGACACGGGACGAAGTCTTCAATCTTGTATCTTCATAGTCCAGGAGTCCGGCTGAAGGTATAGTCCGGCCATCCGGACACCCCCTAATCCAGGACTCCCTCAGTAGCCCCTGCACCAGGCTTCAATGACGACGAGTCCGGCGCGCAGATTGTCTTCAGCATTGCAAGGCGGGTTCCTCCTCCAAGTACTTCATAGAAGATTTTGAACACAAAGATAGTGTCCGACTCTGCAAAATAAGTTTCCACATATTGCCATAGAGAGAATAATATTTACACAAATCTAATCTGCTGACGTATTCTATAGTGTGACGCACCACGGCCAAGCCTTTATTCAAATCGTTTTATTATCCCACCTCAGCGCGTCATGCGAGGCGGTTTCCTTGGCACGTCTTGTTAAAGCAGAGATCGTGTCCCCTCATTCCGGGATTCTCATCAATACGGGCATGGGTAACCCAACCGCTTCTAGGACTCCTAGACTATAGGCAAGTCCAAACGACCACGGAGAGGACGCTTGATATTCACCCTCTTTATAAAGGGACAAGGCTTTTATTTTTTCCCTCTCGTGCTCAATCGAATCCTTCCCCCACCTCAAGCTCAAACACCCAAAGTTCAGGTCAGGTGCTCCGAACCTTCAATCATGTTTGGATCTAGCCTTCAAGGCTGATGGGTGCCTTCCTCCGTCATGGAAGAAGACATCAAAAAGTTAAGGGAGGCCAGATATCTGACCGCCGAGGTTTTGCATCGGCTGCCTGCCCGAGGGCAGGCCGTCCCCTCCCCCGAACCCAACGAGAATGTCGTGTTCGTCTCCCACTTCCTCCGAGGTCTAGGCCTTGCTCTGGATCCTTTCGTCAGGGGTTTGATGTTTTATTACGGGCTAGATTTCCATGATCTAGCTCCGGACTCCTTTCTTCATATCACGACATTTATTGTCGTGTGTGAGGCCTTCCTCCGGGTTACCCCTCACTTTGGCCTGTGGCTCAAGACCTTTGAAGTAAAGCCGAAGATGATCGAGGGGCAACATGAAGCGTGTGGAGGTGCCTCAATATGCAAGATGATGGGAGCTCCATGGCCCAAAGGTTCCATTCCAGAGGTGTCTGAATTGTGGCAACAGGAGTGATTCTACATCACGGCTCCTAGAAGTGCCAAGTGGGCGGCCACCCCTGTTTTCCGCTCGGGCCCTCCACCACAACTGATGTCATGGATCAGCAGAGGTCTGAGCTGGGGTCCAGCCAAGCACGTGCCTATACTGCAAAGCCGCATTCGAGATCTCTTCAATGGAGATTTTAGTTTGGTTGCGGTAATACAAGTTATGCTGGTTTGTCAAGTCCAGCCTTGCAAACGCCGGCCCCTTCGCTTGTGGGAGTTCAATCCCGAGGGACCGCGTGTCATTCAAAATTTCCTCGGCCTGACGCACGAGGAGATGTACAAGTCATTCTTCGGACCTCAGGTAGAGTGTCCGGAAATCACCGAGGACGTGGGCCTGAGCAGTAACCGCGCCGCCGAACAGGTAAGGAATCTTCCGGCCGAACATACTATCTCTCATTTGTTACGAAGTTATTTCTGAGAGTTTGCTTTTTGACCGTGACTGGCTAACAAAGGCAAAGTTGATTCGGTGTTCGGCCCCCCTCCCTGAGGGTTTGGATAATCCGGTATTGGAAAAGATGCTCCAGGTCGCACCTTGCCCGGAGCCCTTGAAGGAAGATACTGGGGAGGATAATATGGGCGGACGCGGGCCCCCAACGCTGCCCATTCTAACCGAGGGAGCGAGCGTCTCCATGAAGGAAGACGACTGGAGGAGGAAAAGGACTGCGCTCGGGGATTCGGAAGCCGAAGCTTCCAAACGGGAGAAGAAGTCTCCCACAGAGGGTCCTACCTTGGGGGGTGCTATTGCCGCACAAAGTCCGCGGGGGAATCAATTCTCCAGCGAGTCGTAAGTGACCCGAAATACTTTAATAGTACAGGTATGCCATCTTTTTCTTCTGAGAAAATAACCACCGCATATATCTTTGCAGTTCGGGCCTTAGCCCCTCTCAAATGAGCTTGTCTTCGGGGGATCTTCTTCCAGAGATGATGGAGAGCGAAACTCCTCCTCCAGACTCCTCCGCTCCGGAAGCGGGTGACCCCGAAGTGTCGTCGCGGAGGGCCTCTCCGAGTCCGGTGAGGCCAGAAGATAATCCCATTGACCCCCGAAGCTCCCAGTGTCCGGTTCCCGAAGAGAGCGGACAAAAGAGTCCGGCACCGTCTGGTATGCGATCGGATGTTCTGAGGGAGTTGGTGGGGCGAGCGGCCATCTCAGATGAACACCATGTGCTGATGAATACAGTGATGGAAAGAATCTCGTCCGCCGAAAGCGGATTGCATGAAGCTTTTATGAGTCTACTGACAAGCTTTGAGGTACATAAAATAATGTATGATAGTCCTGCACATGCTAGGTGTGCCCTGTGTAGATAGTAGCCCCTGAGACTCTGGTTGTCATCGGAAACGACGACGAACAGAGGATCATATTCCCAGGTAATAACCATACTGCCTCTATGTGCAGGTGATGGAAGCTCCGGTGGATAGCCGGACTAGCGAGTTTGCCCATTTAAAACGACAGTTGGATGCGGCAGACGCCGACATCGAGCTTGTTAACAAAAGGCTTGACGAGGCATAGGGTAAGTGTCATTATCTGGTAAACGCCACATAGTAAGAGCGGCATGATGCCAGTATCTTTAATATGTTGTGACTGTAGATGGAGCTGCCACTGTTGAAGCCTTACGGGCAGAACTTACCCGAGTGAAGGAACAAGCGAGGTTTGGTAATGCGGCTGCTTTGAAGGCGGCCGAAGAGTTGAAAGCCGAGAAGGCCGCGCATGGCGAGAGCCGAGATAAGATGGCCAAGATGGCCATAGAATCAAAAGCCGCCGCCGACCGTTGCCGGGTTCTTGAAAAGGAAAACCTAGCGAAGGCATCGGACCTTGAGAAGGCTGCTGCAACGAGAAAAGACATCCGCTCTGCTATGAGGGCGAAGAAGGAGGAGCTGCGGGAAGCCGGGGATATTGTAGCTGGGAAATCCTTTATGTTGCGGAGGAAGTTCGGAGATCCACAGTATGCCTCTCTTGATCGGCTGTGGAGTTCGGAGGATGTGTATATGGATTTGGTGGCGAGCGCTGCCGATGCGGCCAAGTACTTCCAGGGTCAGACGGACCGTGAAGTGGACCAGCTGTTTTGGACACAATTCCATTCTCCCGAGCATCCGCTTTCATTGACTGACCAATTAGCCAAATGGGCCAAACTAAATAGGTTGTCCGGACTCGGCATGAGGTCTGTTGTGGATCAGCTATGGCCGGAAAGGCCAAAACCGAACAACTATTTCAGCTTAGTGCAGCAGTTCCTTGACGTGGTGCCGCGCATTAATGCGATGAAGAGGTCGGCGTGCATAGAGGGCTCACTGATGGCCTTTGCCCGTGTTAAAGCATACTGGGCGGAGATGGATGCTACCACTGTTGCAGCGCGGGATTCGGCCATAGGTCGAATGGCTGCTGAGCACTACTTTGAAGAAGTTCTTGAGGGTGCTCGTTTGATAGAGACCCAGTGCTCAAAAAATATTATGTTTGAGTGATATGTAATCTCATTGTAAGCGAAATGCTTTTATAAATTTTTATAACGCTATTTTTATACTTTTGCCTGAAAGTAATATGATGCCTCTTGGGCGGCCGTTTATGTATACACGTGTATAACCTGAAAGATTGCAGTCGTCGGCTTCAACCCCCACGCATATAATGCGGAGGTGCTCACAAAAAACATGCGTTCACACTTAACCCAACGTCTTCGTCCTATTAAGGAGGTGATAGCGGAGCGAGCGAGGCAACCGGACTATAATGCTTTAGCACTTTCACTTAGCCATAGGAGTTTGACAGTGGGGCTACTAGATAGCCCCTGGTGGCTCCGCACTCTCCCGATCCCGGGTGCGTACATGCCTGGCCGGAAAACGGCCCTTCGTTAAGGCGGAGGAATTCTAACATTCCAACAGGTCATCGAGTGGTTGACCAGTCTCATGCTATATCATGACAGTCAGTTTTCGGCTTTCTCTACTGAGGTGCTCGTCCGGATGAACCAGGGCACAATCACAGTAGTTCTCCTGGTGCTACCTTAGCCGGTAAAGCGGAACGTAAGGCACCAAAACACAAGAGCCGGGCAAACTCAACATTTGACCAAAGACAATGATTCGGAGCTGATGCATATAGGGCCAAACTCGCGACGCTGAACACTCCCTAAGGTATTCGGTCTTTGTGGTATAAACCGAGCCTAAATAATGGCCTTTGTAAGAAGCCCCTTGTGTCCAGGTACGTGCATTGTTCTGGCGTGGCCACATGCCAAGACATCAGTATCCTTCTCAACGGTGGATATGTATCAGCAAGAGACAGTAAAAAAGGTTTACGCAGGGTCTTAATCTAAAATGAATCCTTGGAGCGGGTCCCTGCTGCACGTCTGCGCCTGTGTCTCCGTTGTGCCGTATCCTGGACGGATGTAGCACGATGATCGTCTGTAAAAGAGAGGAATTTAGGTGAAAAAGTTGTCGTGCAAAAAGATAGTTTTTAAAGAAACCATGTATAATTCAAGATGAGAAGAAATTGCCACTTGTCTGCGCGCGTTGAGCCCCTTGTATTGACAAATAGGGGTGTGACCATTTATTCGGTATAAATAGCGGCGCCGGACTTGATTAGTTGTGTTTGAGGTCTTGACGACCTATTGGATGCTTTCGCTGGTCCGGGCGCCTTTAATGTGCGGCTGCCAAGGCAGCCGCACTCTCTTTGGCGCGCAGAGATCGCTTGATATTTCCGTTCACTGAAATGATGCCACGTGGACCGGGCATCTTGAGTGTGAGGGAGGCGTAGTGTGGTATTGCATTAAAGCGAGCGAAAGCTTCGCGTCCGAGCAGTGCTTGATAGCCACTTTGGAACGAAGCGATGGGGAAGGTTAAATGCTCGCGACGGAAGTTATCGGGGGAGCCGAATATAACTTGTAGTAGGAGGGAGCCCGTACAACGAGCCCCTGGGCCTGGCGTTACTCCTTTAAAGGTAGTATTCCTATGGCGAATTTTTGTTGGGTCTAACCCCATCCCGCGGATTGTCTGATATATTAGGTTTAGATTGCTGCCACCGTCCATCAAGACTCGTGTGAAGTGATATCCACCAATTACTGGGTCTAATACCGGGGCAGCCCATCCTGCGCGTCGGATACTTGCTGAGTAATCGCGATGGTCGAAAGTGATCGGTTGAGACGACCAGAGGCAGGACTTCGCGGTGACAGGCACTTGGGTGTATTTTCCTGGGAGTGCCGCGTTGTTTTTTCCCTTGATCACGTGTAACACGTTTACTGTTTTGACTTCTGGTGGAAATTTCTTTTGTTCCCCAGTGTCTTGCTTGGGAGGCTCGTCCTCGTCTTCACTTGGTGTATCCTCCCCCTTTTGTACGGCGTTGAGCTTGCCGGACTGCTTAAAGACCCAACATTCTCTGTGGGTATGATTAGCAGGTTTACCAGGGGTACTATGGATCTGACATACTTGGTCCAGAATTTTGTTGAGGCTGGACAGTTCATCCCTGGTGCCTTTAGAGGGCGGCTTTTGACCTGACCGAGAGCTTTTGAATCCGGCGTTTACTGTCGTGCCCTTCGTGCTATGTTCTTTATTCCGGCGTTTGTTATTGCTGTTGCGCCGTGATTTCCTGTTTCCATCTCTAACTTCAGATGTACTGGGGTCGCTGGTGCTGCATCTGGCTAGCCAGCTGTCCTCACCCGCGCAAAAGCGGGTCATGAGGCTTGTTAATGCGGCCATCGTTCTCGGCTTATTTTGGCCGAGGTGTCTGGCGAGCCATTCGTCACGAACGCTATGCTTAAAAGATGCCAAGGCTTCGGCGTCCGGACAGTCGACAATCTGGTTCTTTTTAGTAAGAAACATGTTCCAAAGTTTTCGGGCTGACTCTCCGGGCTATTGAGTTATATGACTCAAATCGTCCGCATCCGTAGGTCGGACATAAGTCCCTTGAAAATTTGCCCGAAAGGCGTCTTCGAGCTCTTCCCAACTTCCAATGGAGCTTTCGGGGAGGCCTTTAAGCCAGTGACGAGCTGGCCCTTTGAGCTTGAGGGGTAAGTACTTGATGGCGTGGAGATCATCTCCTTGACCCATATGGATATGAAGGATGTAGTCCTCAATCCAGACCCTAGGGTCTGTTGTTCCGTCGTATGTCTCTATGTTTACAGGTTTGAATCCCTCTGGAAATTCATGGTCCAGCACCTCATCGGTGAAACATAGGGGGTGTGCGGCACCCCTGTAGCTGGGTGTACCGCGTTGTTCGGATGTTTGTTGTGTTGCATTGTATGTTGGGGCGTGCTTGCGTGGTCCATAGATGGATCTTGTTGCGCCGTCCTTTGGGTGCGAGCCCTCGCATGGGTCGCGTGTTGTATTGTGAGTGGCGTTGTATGCCGCTCTGTGTTGGTAGAGGGGTTGTTTATCCGGCCAGGTGGCTGCTTTGATATTTGGTTGTGGGGGGTCTGAGACCTCCTCATCGAATTCAGGTAGCAGCTTCCGCTTTGGGTAGCTCTTGGAGGGAAGATTGTCGCCATACCTCGCTGCTGTGTTGAGTATTTTACTCCATCTGATTTGGAGTGTGTCTTGCGCAGCCTTGATCCTTTGCTTCTACTTTTTAAGACTCCTCGCGGTGGCAACAAGCCTTTTACGGGCATTCTGCTGCTCTGGGTGCCTGTCCGGCGTTATGTCGTCTGGACCATTATCCTTGATAGAGTTTGTTTGTTCGGTTTGATTATCCGGATTGCCGTTGTCCGGTAGCGGTTCGCCCTGCTCCAGCGCTGTGTCTGTGTGATCGTTATTTCTGTCGAGGCGGGATTTGCGGCGGCGCTTGCGTCACCGCTTTGACTGCTTCTCGAGGGAACAAGCCTTCGGTGCGTCCTTCCGCTCCTCGTCGTAATCTTTTGGTGCGTCCACCATGTATATGTCATATGACGAGGTGGCTTTCCAGGGCCCAATAGGCTCTGGTTCTTCATTGTCTCCTTCATCGGCGTCCATACCGTCGATGTCTTCGGAGTCGAAGTCGAGCATGTCGGTTAAATAGTTGATAGTGGCTACAAAGTGGGTGGTGGGTGGGCTTTAAATTTCTTCATCGTCCGTATCCCAACCTTGCTGACCGTAGTCCGGCCAGGGCTTTCCTGATAAAGAGAGAGACTTTAGTGTCTTCAGAATATTGCCGAAAGGCGAGTGCTAAAAGATGTCCGCGGCAGTAAACTCCATGATCGGCGCCCAATCGGATTCGATTGGCAGGGGCGCAAAGGATTCAGAGTCCGGAGAGGAGTCCGGCTCCTTGGAGTCACGAGTCTCGCGGAGTGCGGGGTTGGTGTTCGGCTCGATCGCCGTTGGGATCGCAGCCCCCGAGGCGGCGTCCAACCACCCATCCTCGATCGGCGTAGTTGGCTCCGAATTAAGGGTCGAAGCCGATGCGGGTGCGGCCTCCAGGGCACTGTTCGGCGGCAGAGCTAGATCATGCTCGTCGTGACAGTGCGGCGCGCTCGGCAGTGGCTCGAATCCGTCGAAGATCAAGTCCCCGCGGATGTCAGTCGTGTAGTTTAAACTTCCAAATCTGACCTGACGGCTAGGGGCATAGTTTTCGATCTGCTCCAGATGGCCAAGTGAATTGGCCCGCAGTGCGAAGCCGCCGGAAACGAAGATCTGTCCAGGGAGGAAGGTCTCACCCTGGACTGCATCGCTATTGATGATCATAGGAGCCATCAAGCCTAACGGCGACGACACAGAGGAACTCTCAATGAAAGCACCAATGTCGGTGTCAAAACCGGTGGATCTCGGGTAGGGGGTCCCGAACTGTGCGTCTAGGCCGGATGGTAACAGGAGGCAAGGGGCACGAAGTTTTACCTAGGTTCGGGCCCTCTTGATGGAGGTAAAACCCTACGTCCTGCTTGATTAATATTGATGATATGGGTAGTACAAGAGTAGATCTACCACGAGATCGGAGAGGCTAAACCCTAGAAGCTAGCCTATGGTATGATTGTTGTTCTGTATGTTGTTCTACGGACTAAAACCCTCCGGTTTATATAGACACCGGAGAGGGTTAGGGTTACACAAAGTCGGTTACAATGGTAGGAGATCTACATATCCGTATCACCAAGCTTGCCTTCCACGCCAAGGAAAGTCCCTCCCAGACACGGGACGAAGTCTTCAATCTTGTATCTTCATAGTCCAGGAGTCCGGCTGAAGGTATAGTCCGGCCATCTGGACACCCCCTAATCCAGGACTCCCTCATCTCCTAAAAGTGTGGGATGTTGATGAAGGAAATATGCCCTAGAGGCAATAATAAAGTTATTATTTATTTCCTTATAATCATGATAAATGTTTATTATTCATGCTAGAATTGTATTAACCGGAAACATAATACATGTGTGAATACATAGACAAAGTGTCACTAGTATGCCTCTACTTGACTAGCTCGTTAATCAAAGATGGTTATGTTTCCTAACCATGCACAATGAGTTGTTATTTGATTAACGAGGTCACATCATTAGTTGAATGATCTGATTGACAAGACCCATTCCATTAGCTTAGCACCCAATCATTTAGTATGTTGCTATTGCTTTCTTCATGACTTATACATGTTCCTATAACTATGAGATTATGCAACTCCCGTTTATCGGAGGAACACTTTGGGTACTACCAAACGTCACAACGTAACTGGGTGATTATAAAGGAGTACTACAGGTGTCTCCAAAGGTACATGTTGGGTTGGCGTATTTCGAGATTAGGTTTTGTCACTCCGATTGTCGGAGAGGTATCTCTGGGCCCTCTCGGTAATGCACATCACATAAGCCTTGCAAGCATTACAACTAATATGTTAGTTGTGAGATGATGTATTACGGAACGAGTAAAGAGACTTGCCAGTAACGAGATTGAACTAGGTATTGGATACCGACGATCGAATCTCGGTCAAGTAACATACCGATGACAAAGGGAACAACGTATGTTGTTATGCGGTCTGACCGATAAAGATCTTCGTAGAATATGTAGGAGCCAATATGGGCATCCAGGTCCCGCTATTGGTTATTGACCGGAGACGTGTCTCGGTCATGTCTACATTGTTCTCGAACCCGTAGGGTCCGCACGCTTAAGGTTACGATGACAGTTATATTATGAGTTTATGCATTTTGATGTACCGAAGGTTGTTCGGAGTCCCGGATGTGATCACGGACATGACGAGGAGTCTCGAAATGGTCGAGACGTAAAGATTGATATATTGGAAGCCTATGTTTGGATATCGGAAGTGTTCCGGGTGAAATCGGGATTTTACCGGAGTACCGGGAGGTTACCGGAACCCCCCGGGAGCCATATGGGCCTTAATGGGCCTTAGTGGAAAGGAGAAAGGGGCAGCCCAAGGTGGCTGCGCGCCTCCCCCCTCCCCTAGTCCTATTAGGACTAGGAGAGGTGGCCGGCCCCCCTCTCCCTCTTTCCCCCTCGGGGAATCCTAGTCCAACTAGGATTGGGGGGGGAGTCCTACTCCCGGAAGGAGTAGGACTCCTCCTGCGCCCTCCTCCTGGCCGGCGCCCCCCTCCCCCTTGGCTCCTTTATATACTGAGGCAGAGGCACCCCAGAAACACACAAGTTGATCCACGTGATCTATTCCTTAGCCATGTGCGGTGCCCCCAGCCACCATATTCCTCGATAATACTGTAGCGGAGTTTAGGCGAAGCCCTGCTGCTGTAGTGCATCAAGATCGTCACCACGCCGTCGTGCTGACGGAACTCTTCCCCGACACTTTGCTGGATCGGAGTCCGGGGATCGTCATCGAGCTGAACGTGTGCTCGAACTCGGAGGTGCCGTAGTTTCGGTGCTTGATCGGTTGGATCATGAAGACGTACGACTACTTCCTCTACGTCGTGTCAGCGCTTCCGCAGTCGGTCTGCGTTGGGTACGTAGACAACACTCTCCCCTCTCGTTTCTATGCATCACATGATCTTACGTGTGCGTAGGAAATTTTTTGAAATTACTACGAAACCCAACAGTGGCATCCGAGCCTAGGTTATTTATGTTGATGTTATATGCACGAGTAGAACACAAGTGATTTGTGGGCGATATAAGTCATACTGCCTACCAGCATGTCATACTTTGGTTCGGCGGCATTGTTGGACGAGACGACCCGGACCAACCTTACGCGTATGCTTATGCGAGACCGGTTCCCCCGACGTGCTTTGCACACAGGTGGCTTGCGGGCGACTGTCTCTCCAACTTTAGTTGAACCAAGTATGGCTACGCCCGGTCCTTGCGAAGGTTAAAACGGAGTCTATTTGACAAACTATCGTTGTGGTTTTGATGCGTAGGTGAGATTGGTTCTTTCTTAAAGCCCGTAGAAGCCACGTAAAACTTGCAACAACAAAGTAGAGGACGTCTAACTTGTTTTTGCAGGGCATGTTGTGATGTGATATGGTCAAGGCATGATGCTGAATTTTATTGTATGAGATGATCATGTTTTGTAACCGAGTTATCGGCAACTGGCAGGAGCCATATGGTTGTCGCTTTATTGTATGCAATGCAATCGCGATGTAATGCTTTACTTTATTACTAAATGGTAGTGATAGTCATGGAAGCATAAGATTGGCGAGACGACAACGATGCTACGATGGAGATCAAGGTGTCGCGCCGGTGACGATGGTGATCATGACGGTGCTTCGGAGATGGAGATCACAAGCACAAGATGATGATGGCCATATCATATCACTTATATTGATTGCATGTGATGTTTATCTTTTTATGCATCTTATCTTGCTTTGATTGACGGTAGCATTATAAGATGATCTCTCACTAAATTATCAAGAAGTGTTCTCCCTGAGTATGCACCGTTGCCAAAGTTCGTCGTGCCCAGACACCACGTGATGATCGGGTGTGATAAGCTCTACGTCCATCTACAACGGGTGCAAGCCAGTTTTGCACACGCAGAATACTCAGGTTAAACTTGACGAGCCTAGCATATGCAGATATGGCCTCCGAACACGGAGACCGAAAGGTCGAGCGTGGATCATATAGTAGATATGATCAACATAAACGATGTTCACCATTGAAAACTACTCCATCTCACGTGATGATCGGTTATGGTTTAGTTGATTTGGATCACGTAATCACTTAGAAGATTAGAGGGATGTCTATCTAAGTGGGAGTTCTTAAGTAATTTGATTAATTGAACTTAAACTTATCATGAACTTAGTACCTGATAGTATCTTGCTTGTTTATGTTGATTGTAGATAGATGGCTCATGCTGTTGTTCCGTTGAATTTTAATGCGTTCCTTGAGAAAGCAAAGTTGAAAGATGATGGTAGCAATTATACGGACTGGGTCCGTAACTTGAGGATTATCCTCATTGCTGCTCAGAAAAATTACGTCCTGGAAGCACCGCTAGGTGCCAGGCCTGCTGCTGGAGCAACAGCAGATGTTATGAACGTCTGGCAGAGCAAACCTGATGACTACTCGATAGTTCAGTGTGCCATGCTTTACGGCTTAGAACCGGGACTTCAACGACGTTTTGAACGTCATGGAGCATATGAGATGTTCCAGGAGTTGAAGTTAATATTTCAAGCAAATGCCCGGATTGAGAGATATGAAGTCTCCAATAAGTTCTATAGCTGCAAGATGGAGGAGAACAGTTCTGTCAGTGAGCATATACTCAAAATGTCTGGGTATAATAATCACTTGATTCAATTGGGAGTTAATCTTCCAGATGATTGCGTCAGTGACAGAATTCTCCAATCACTGCCACCAAGCTACAAGAGCTTTGTGATGAACTATAATATGCAAGGGATGAACAAGACTATTCCCGAGCTCTTCGCAATGCTGAAAGCTGCAGAAGTAGAAATCAAGAAGGAGCATCAAGTGTTGATGGTTAACAAGACCACTAGTTTCAAGAAAAAGGGCAAAGGGAAGAAGAAGGGGAACTTCAAGAAGAACAGCAAGCAAGTTGCTGCTCAGGAGAAGAAACCCAAGTCTGGACCTAAGCCTGAAACTGAGTGCTTCTACTGCAAGCAGACTGGTCACTGGAAGCGGAACTGCCCCAAGTATTTGGCGGATAAGAAGGATGGCAAGGTGAACAAAGGTATATGTGATATACATGTTATTGATGTGTACCTTACTAGAGCTCGCAGTAGCACCTGGGTATTTGATACTGGTTCTGTTGCTAATATTTGCAACTCGAAACAGGGACTACGGAATAAGCGGGCACTGGCAAAGGACGAGGTGACGATGCGCGTGGGAAACGGTTCCAAAGTCGATGTGATCGCGGTCGGCACGCTACCTCTACATCTACCTTCGGGATTAATATTAGACCTAAATAATTGTTATTTGGTGCCAGCGTTGAGCATGAACATTATATCTGGATCTTGTTTGATGTGAGACGGTTATTCATTTAAATCAGAGAATAATGGTTGTTCTATTTATATGAGTAATATCTTTTATGGTCATGCACCCTTGAAGAGTGGTCTATTCTTATTGAATCTCGATAGTAGTAATACACATATTCATAATGTTGAAGCCAAAAGATGCAGAGTTGATAATGAAAGTGCAACTTATTTGTGGCACTGTCGTTTAGGTCATATCGGTGTAAAGCGCATGAAGAAACTCCATACTGATGGACTTTTGGAACCACTTGATTATGAATCACTTGGTACTTGCGAACCGTGCCTCATGGGCAAGATGACCAAAACACCGTTCTCCGGTACTATGGAGAGAGCAACAGATTTGTTGGAAATCATACATACAGATGTATGTGGTCCGATGAATATTGAGGCTCATGGCGGATATCGTTATTTTCTCACCTTCACAGATGATTTAAGCAGATATGGGTATATCTACTTGATGAAACATAAGTCTGAAACATTTGAAAAGTTCAAGGAATTTCAGAGTGAAGTTGAAAATCATCGTAACAAGAAAATAAAGTTTCTACAATCTGATCGTGGAGGAGAATATTTGAGTTACGAGTTTGGTGTACATTTGAAAAATTGTGGAATAGTTTCGCAACTCACGCCACCCGGAACACCACAGCGTAATGGTGTGTCCGAACGTCGTAATCGTACTTTACTGGATATGATGCGATCTATGATGTCTCTTACAGATTTACCGCTATCGTTTTGGGGTTATGCTTTAGAGACGGCCGCATTCACGTTAAATAGGGCACCATCAAAATCCGTTGAGACGACACCTTATGAACTATGGTTTGGCAAGAAACCAAAGTTGTCGTTTCTTAAAGTTTGGGGCTGCGATGCTTATGTGAAAAAGCTTCAACCTGATAAGCTCGAACCCAAATCGGAGAAATGTGTCTTCATAGGATACCCAAAGGAGACTGTTGGGTACACCTTCTATCACAGATCCGAAGGCAAGACATTCGTTGCTAAGAATGGATCATTTCTAGAGAAGGAGTTTCTCTCGAAAGAAGTGAGTGGACAGAAAGTAGAACTTGATGAGGTAACTGTACCTGCTCCCTTACTGGAAAGTAGTACATCACAGAAAACTGTTTCAGTGACACCTACACCAGTTAGTGAGGAAGCTAATGATAATGATCATGAAACTTCAGATCAAGATACTACTGAACCTCGTAGATCAACCAGAGTAAGATCCGCACCAGAGTGGTACGGTGATCCTGTTCTGGAAGTCATGCTACAAGATCATGATGAACCTACGAACTATGAAGAAGCGATGGTGAGCCCAGATTCCGCAAAGTGGCTTGAAGCCATGAAATCTGAGATGGGATCCATGTATGAGAACAAAGTATGGACTTTGGTTGACTTGCCCGATGATCGGCAAGCAATTGAGAATAAATGGATCTTCAAGAAGAAGACTGACGCTGATGGTAATGTTACTGTCTACAAAGCTCGACTTGTCGCGAAAGGTTTTCGGCAAGTTCAAGGGATTGACTACGATGAGACCTTCTCAGCCGTAGCGATTCTTAAGTCCGTCCGAATCATGTTAGCGATTGCCGCATTTTATGATTATGAAATTTGGCAGATGGATGTCAAAACTTCATTCCTGAATGGATTTCTGGAAGAAGAGTTGTATATGATGCAACCGGAAGGTTTTGTCGATCCAAAGGGAGCTAACAAAGTGTGCAAGCTCCAGCGATCCATTTATGGACTGGTGCAAGCCTCTCGGAGTTGGAATAAACGCTTTGATAGTGTGATCAAAGCATTTGGTTTTATACAGACTTTCGGAGAAGCCTGTATTTACAAGAAAGTGAGTGGGAGCTCTGTAGCATTTCTGATATTATATGTGGATGACATATTACTAATTGGAAATGATATAGAATTTCTGGATAGCATAAAGGGATACTTGAATAAGAGTTTTTCAATGAAAGACCTCGGTGAAGCTGCTTACATATTAGGCATTAAGACCTATAGAGATAGATCAAGACGCTTAATTGGACTTTCACAAAGCACATACCTTGACAAAATTTTGAAAAAGTTCAAAATGGATCAAGCAAAGAAAGGGTTCTTGCCTGTGTTACAAGGTGTGAAGTTGAGTAAGACTCAATGCCCGACCACTGCAGAAGATAGAGAGAAAATGAAAGATGTTCCCTATGCTTCAGCCATAGGCTCTATCATGTATGCAATGCTGTGTACCAGACCTGATGTGTGCCTTGCTATAAGTTTAGCAGGGAGGTACCAAAGTAATCCAGGAGTGGATCACTAGATAGCGGTCAAGAACATCCTGAAATACCTGAAAAGGACTAAGGATATGTTTCTCGTATATGGAGGTGACAAAGAGCTCACCGTAAAAGGTTACGTTGATGCAAGCTTTGACACTGATCCGGACGATTCTAAATCACAAACCGGATACGTGTTTACATTAAACGGTGGAGCTGTCAGTTGGTGCAGTTCTAAACAAAGCGTCGTAGCAGGATCTACATGTGAAGCGGAGTACATAGCTGCTTCGGAAGCAGCGAACGAGGGAGTCTGGATGAAGGAGTTCATATCCGATCTAGGTGTCATACCTAGTGCATCGGGTCCAATGAAAATCTTTTGTGACAATACTGGTGCAATTGCCTTGGCAAAGGAATCCAGATTTCACAAAAGGACCAAGCACATCAAGAGACGCTTCAACTCCATCCGGGAACTAATCCAGGTGGGAGACATAGAGATTTGCAAGATACATACGGATCTGAATGTTGCAGACCCGTTGACTAAGCCTCTTCCACGAGAAAAACATGATCAGCACCAAGGCTCCATGGGTGTTAGAATCATTACAGTGTAATCTAGATTATTGACTCTAGTGCAAGTGGGAGACTGAAGGAAATATGCCCTAGAGGCAATAATAAAGTTATTATTTATTTCCTTATAATCATGATAAATGTTTATTATTCATGCTAGAATTGTATTAACCGGAAACATAATACATGTGTGAATACATAGACAAACAAAGTGTCACTAGTATGCCTCTACTTGACTAGCTCGTTAATCAAAGATGGTTATGTTTCCTAACCATGAACAATGAGTTGTTATTTGATTAACGAGGTCACATCATTAGTTGAATGATCTGATTGACAAGACCCATTCCATTAGCTTAGCACCCGATCGTTTAGTATGTTGCTATTGCTTTCTTCATGACTTATACATGTTCCTATAACTATGAGATTATGCAACTCCCGTTTACCGGAGGAACACTTTGGGTACTACCAAACATCACAACGTAACTGGGTGATTATAAAGGAGTACTACAGGTGTCTCCAAAGGTACATGTTGGGTTGGCGTATTTCGAGATTAGGTTTTGTCACTCCGATTGTCGGAGAGGTATCTCTGGGCCCTCTCGGTAATGCACATCACATAAGCCTTGCAAGCATTACAACTAATATGTTAGTTGTGAGATGATGTATTACGGAACGAGTAAAGAGACTTGCCGGTAACGAGATTGAACTAGGTATTGGATACCGACGATCGAATCTCGGTCAAGTAACATACCGATGACAAAGGGAACAACGTATGTTGTTATGCGGTCTGACCGATAAAGATCTTCGTAGAATATGTAGGAGCCAATATGGGCATCCAGGTCCCGCTATTGGTTATTGATCGGAGACGTGTCTCGGTCATGTCTACATTGTTCTCGAACCCGTAGGGTCCGCACGCTTAAGGTTACGATGACAGTTATATTATGAGTTTATGCATTTTGATGTACCGAAGGTTGTTCGGAGTCCCGGATGTGATCACGGACATGACGAGGAGTCTTGAAATGGTCGAGACGTAAAGATTGATATATTGGAAGCCTATGTTTGGATATCGGAAGTGTTCCGGGTGAAATCGGGATTTTACCGGAGTACCGGGAGGTTACCGGAACCCCCCGGGAGCCATATGGGCCTTAATGGGCCTTAGTGGAAAGGAGAAAGGGGCAGCCCAAGGTGGCTGCGCGCCTCCCCCCTCCCCTAGTCCTATTAGGACTAGGAGAGGTGGCCGGCCCCCCTCTCCCTCTTTCCCCCTCGGGGAATCCTAGTCCAACTAGGATTGGGGGGGGGGAGTCCTACTCCCGGAAGGAGTAGGACTCCTCCTGGCCGGCGCCCCCCTCCCCCTTGGCTCCTTTATATACTGAGGCAGAGGCACCCCAGAAACACACAAGTTGATCCACGTGATCTATTCCTTAGCCGTGTGAGGTGCCCCCAGCCACCATATTCCTCGATAATACTGTAGCGGAGTTTAGGCGAAGCCCTGCTGCTGTAGTGCATCAAGATCGTCACCACGCCGTCGTGCTGACGGAACTCTTCCCCGACACTTTGCTGGATCGGAGTCCGGGGATCGTCATCGAGCTGAACGTGTGCTCGAACTCGGAGGTGCCGTAGTTTCGGTGCTTGATCGGTTGGATCGTGAAGATGTACGACTACTTCCTCTACGTCGTGTCAGCGCTTCTGCAGTCGGTCTGCGTTGGGTACCTAGACAACACTCTCCCCTCTCGTTGCTATGCATCACATGATCTTATGTGTGCGCAGGAAATTTTTTGAAATTACTACGAAACCCAACAGTTGAAACACAAGATCTCCACCATATGCCGAAGAAAGATTCCAGATTCACACCCAAGAAAACAAGAACAGCAGCAAAACACAATGACAAAAACTCAATAGATCCTAAAGATTAGTATCGCCAGGACACAAAAGTAAACTCCACAAAAACAGTTGTAGCAAACCTGCTGAGGAAATAAATAAAAGTCTTTACACGAGAGCACTAGAGTTGCTTACAAGGCTAGATGATTCTTTTGTTATGAATTGTACCAAAATTGATTTACTTTACTCATATGCATAACCCTTGTATTCTCTGGTTGTTGGATGGGATGAACATCAGTTGTTTATTGTTTATTTAAGAGTAATTTCTATGTAATCATTACTTTATTTCGGAAATGAAAAGATGTTGTTCCATGAGAGATGCCACCAAATTACAAGAAACAAATGAACTTCAAAGTTGTCGTGGCGATGGTTAGCACTAGGTTGTACTCCGTCCGTTCCAAAATATAAAGTCTTTTCAAAGATTTCAATATGGACTGCATAGGGAGTAAAATGAGTGAATCTACACTCTAAAATATATCTATATGCATCCGTACGTAGTCTATATTAAAATCTCTAAAAAGACCATAGGAGAGGCTGGGTAGTCCATCCCTGCAGACTCTAGTACAGGTGTACGGGATTTGCATGTATTGCCTAAGAGCATTACTAGTAGAACCCTCAAACCCTCAAATCCTTAAAGCAGTTTTAAGGGTTGAGAAGTGCCACTTTTTGACACTTTTAAGGGTTGAAAAACAGGGGCAAATACTAGAACCCTTAAACTGCTTTAAGGATTGGATTTGAGGGTTCTAGCTTTGCCTCGACCCCAACCTTTAAATCTATCATTTGACATCTCACAATTTATGACAACAAGAACACAATCAACTTCCAAACAAACTACCAAATGACAATCATTGATGCATGGTTTAATAGTTTACATCACAAAATCATCATCTTCCTCCTCTCATCAGCACCATCACCAAAAGGTTGCACCTCGGCGCCATCTCCTAGACCACAAGCGGGCTCCATCAAGCATCTCCATCGGCACCGGTGGAGTCGTACACACCGCCATCACCACAACTACTCATCGGAGTGTCACCTCGAAAAGTAGTGGACGCAACACGGAACATCCTCTTCCTCTCCGCAATGTCCTCCTTGTAGTCCTTCCACCATTGCAATTGGTCTTCATCCATGTCCTTCTTGGACATCATCATGTGCTCTTTCTCTTCCACCATGAGTTCTTTCCATACCTTTGCCTCTTTGAGCTTGATCATCCTCTCCTCCAACTCGGCCTTGCGCTTTGCTTCTTCACGCTTTGCTTCAACTTGTGCAGGCTTGACCTCTTTCTTCTTCTCGGTGATAAGAAGCTTCGTCTCCAATGTCTTCGTTGTCAATTCCTCTCTTGCCTTCATCATGTGGTCCATCTTCTCCCTTAGGCTTGACACCTCTTCTTCCATCTTCACCCTTAGCTTGCCCTTCTTGGTTCCCTCGGGCTTGCCCAAGTTCCTCTCCTCCTCATCTTCACTATCATCCATCCTTAGCATTGCCGACTTCTTAGGTGCGGTCTCTTGATCCCTCAACTTCCACTTGTCAAAGGTTTGAAGAATTGACCAAACATGCTTAAATGGGAATGGCTTGCCCTTGGAAGCGGCCATCTCCTTGTACCTCATGCCGGCAATTGTCTCCTATCAACCATACATAAATCACATAAGAACCCACCAATAGCATAGTGCACACACATAATCAAAATAGTGAAGAAATATGTACTCACATAGTCACTCTCCACGGTTCCACTAGGTGGTGCATCTATCACTTGGTCCATGGCCGCACTCCAACGAGAACAAGCGGGCTTGATCAACTCCCACCGGCCTTGAAGCGACCGGAAAGAGCGATGGATGAACCCACTATTCTTCGGCTTGATCTTACAATAGACGTCCTCAATCCTTTGCCAATACCGTTTACCGGTTTGATCGGTGCCGGTGGTTGCATCCATTCCCACAGCTGCCCAAGCACGAACCAAGAGGACATCTTCCGCCTCGGTGTAGTTTGTCGACCGCGCGTGTGGGCGGGAAGCGGCGGTGAATGCCTCCTCCCCTATCTCGGCCACCTCCTCCTCGTCATCCCGTACATCCTCCTCATCTTCCTCCTTCTCCTCCAAGTCGTCACCAACCCTAAAGGGGTCTAGAGGCGGAGCTCCGAGGTCCACCTCCGCGTTTTGGAGGAGGTCCATGAACGAGGATGGGTTTGCCACTTCCTCGAACACCTCGTGCGCGGCGGGAGGAGGTTCGGCGACGGCGGCCGCCGCGGGCTTCTTCCGCGCCGCGGGCTTCTTCCGCGGCTTGGTCACGGCCGGGGACGAGCCGGCAACCTTGGAGGCAGCCCCTCGCGGCCCATGAGAGGTTGCCTTTGGCCGGCTCTTCTTGGTGGTCGGGGCGGGCGGCGGGGAGGCGGCGAGGGCGGGCGCCGGTGCGGTGACGGTGGCCGGGGCGGTGACGGTGGTCGGGGCGGCAGGAGGTGGTGCGAGGCCCGCCCGCCGCCGCTTGGCCCCGACGTGGGTCGCCGCCACCACGTCGGCCACGGTCGGTTGGGCGGGGGCGGGGGCGGGCGGGACGGGCGGGGGCGCGGTGGCGGCGGGGCCCTCCATGGCCGGCGCGGCAGGAGGCGGCGGGAGGAGGAGGCCGGGAGGAGGAGGCGGTTGGCTCCCGCGCGAGCGAGGAGCGAGCGAGGAGGAGGAGTGCGGGTTGGGGGGCGATTTTCCCCTTAACCCCTACTTCTACAGATTGCAAAGTGGTTTGATGGTTTGACCTCTAATTTTTTTTACGGGTTTGAGGGTTTAGAAGTTGTAGTCTACGGCGTTTTTTCGGCGAAAACTGTAAAAATAACGATTATTTTTAGAGGTTTGAGGATTTGAGGGCTCTACTAAAAATGCTCTAACAACAACAATCTTGGCCAGACGCAGTTTTCATTGAGAGACACCCGTACCGGCATTGGATCTGAAGATCTGCTTCCATCAAGTGCCGAACCTACAATTCTTTGCAACACCATTCAGTAGACCAGTAGTAATAAAGAACCTGCGTGATCTTTCTTTATCTTGTTGCCAACCCGCACGCTCATATCCTTTGAAATTCAAATTTCAAACTTGAACGCACAGCCACAAGCGCGCGTGAGTACCTGTCAGTACCGGTGCTGCTAATGAATCGGAGCAGTAACCACTGCCTGGGACATCAGACACTGTTACGCTTATAACTAAGCAAAAAGTGCAGGGGTTTTAATTACTACTCTGGTGGTTCCCCCCGGAATAAACTACAGCGCCTGTGGAGAGTAGAATAGAGTTGTTCGACGTCGTGACAGACGTGGAAAAATAACCAGCAACTGGTCTCTGGCCTGAGCACACAAAGAGGAATCGAAGTAGTAATGGCGAATGAGAGAATCCTCGCTGCGGCCGGCTACGAGCTAGTCTATGTCAGATTGCAACAGTGCAAGTGATCTCTCTCTGATCAACATAGCCAATGTGTTCTTGCAGCGCGGCCAGTACTACCGCAATGTAGAGATTCTACGATTTCGTACGCGCTAATCGGGCCTGAGCAGCCATGATGGAGCGCCTACCGTTTTGCCCGTGCCAAGCCACCGCCGGAGTACCAGACAAGAGGCAGACAGGTATCAATGGGTGGCGATGGAAACGCCGGTTTAAATGCAATGCTTGGCGTTTCTCTGAATGAGCTAGTAGTAGCGTGTCAGATCGCAACAGTGCAACTGATTTCTTTCCTATCAACGTAGCCATGTGTAATGTGTTGCAGCCCAGTCAGTAGCAGTGCAATGTAAGTAGATTCTATGAGGAGCCATGATAAGTACTCTCTTGTCCTAAAATTCTTGTCTTAGATTCCTCTAGATACGAATGTATCTAATACTAAAACGTGACTTGAGACATCCGTATTTAGATAAATTTAAGACAAGAATTTTAAGACGGAGAAAGTAGTATCAAGCACGTATCCTTTTTTTTCTGCCCGTGCCAAACCACCAGACGGGCACCAATTAATGGGGATGGATACGCCGATTTGAATGCAATGCCATGATCCACATCTAGTCTCTGAATGACGAAGTGTCTGAAGATTTTCCTTTTCCTTGCTGAGGAAAGAAGTGCTTCGTGCAAGTGTATCTGAAGATTACAGAACGAAGCAGCTAGTGAGTCGACCAGGGCGGTACGGCATGACTGACAGTAACGACGGGCAGGATCAACCACGACGACAACGCCGATAAATCTCTCTGTATGGGCATGTAAACGCCGATTCAAATGCAATGTCAGAATCCGTGCGTCCATCCACTGAACGATGAAATGTCTGAAGATTTTCTCATCTTTATCGAGGAAAGAGGTGCGCACAAAACAGTATCCTATGATGAAGCAGCACTAGTAGTAAGTCGACCACGAGGTTACGGCATGCCATTAACGCCGGCCATTGGCAGTACGGGTCGACAGGCAGCCACTGACTAGCTAGTAAATCACGAACCCCGTTTGAAGTTTGAAACTTGCCACAAATGTCACTCAGATTCCCCCGCAAAATGAAAAATGCCACTCAGATTATAGAAATTTCTATATCAAGTGGCCTGAATCCCGCATTAATTTCATCAGCTGCTCCGCCGGTTATCTAATCTCATCCGCAATTAACATTTCCTGGAGCTAGCCACGCAAACCGAGGTCAAAACGACACATGCGCACGCAGACATGCAGTGACCGCCATGGGTTAGCATATTTAACTGCCCACTAATCCGTTGACTCATGAAGGTCCACCGCCCGTGCGCTTGTTGGCCATCGGGTCGATCCAAAACATCCGCGATCTCGCGCGCGCCCCCGTGGGCTCGGGCGCCGATCGATGCTTCCGGCTCGAGAAATGAGGCGTCGAGCTTCTCAAAACCCGCGCTCTCCGATCCCCATGCGTGGCGCCATTAATGGTCGCCCGATCCCAGAAGAGCGCCGCAGCCCGCAGAGCATCTCACTCTGTTCGAAGCCAAGTGTGAGAGGGAGGGCTCCAGAATATGCACTGCTTCAGCCCGGATCACCATGTTTGAACCCGCATTTTCACTCCAACCAAGAGAAGTTTTACTGCATGCAGAGGCTCGCCGCAGAGCATCTCGCTCTGTTCGAAGCCATGAGCCCCAGAATATGCACTGCTTGAGCCCGGATCACCATGTTTGAACTCGCATTTTCGCTACAACCAAGAGAAACTTCACTGCAGAGGCTCGCATCTCCAGGTCTGGAAACTCTCTGCACACCTGCAGAAGCACTCCACACTTATCTTCATCCAGCGACAGGATCGGCCATGTTGCATTTTCGTAACCGGGGAAAGATTATCGCGGATGCAATCAATCATTCATTCACGCCGTGACACCACATGGCTGCGTGATGGCGGCCTTGACCACGTAGTACACGCCGTGTGGGCGCGAGGGAGCGAGCGAGCCTGCGAACGGCGGGCGCTGGCGGGAGGGAAACGGACGGCGTGGGTTTCCTGGACCTTTTTGGGGTGAAGTTTGATTTAGACCCTGAGGTTGTAGAGCTCGATGAAAATGAATCTTCATGTTTAAATTCCTGAAATCGGTACCCTAATTTCATCAATCCCGGTCGTTTTTAACCTTGAGGCTGTATCCAAACAGAAGGATTGCTACGTGGCACCGGAATAGACCGGGATCAGCGAGTGAATGGTCATTTGTGAGTGGGTCTCACAAAATTAAACCCGGCTCTGTAGCCATGCACCTCTTCCTCGCTCTCGCTTCTACTTTTGACGCCGTGCTGGCTCGAGGACGTTGCCATGGCCGACTCCTGCCGCAGCTCGGCGGCGTGGCGAGGGCTACCGCTAACATGCGATTTTTTTTATCCGCAACAATGTCAAAGAGCGCCTGTTCAGGGCTCTTCCTTCTCCCGGCCAGCGCATCCCGTGTGTGCGGCATCGAGCAGGTGCGGCGACGGCGACCGCAGACGAAATTTTCTTTTACGTATCCGCGACAACGTCTAAGAGCACCGGTTGGAGCCTTGGAGGCTGATGCTCTTCCTCCTCCCGGCGTGTCTGTGCGGCATCGCGGCAGTGCCGTAGAGTGTGGCGTAGGCGTAGCACGTCCATGACGGCACTCTCTGTTCGTTGTCTTCATCATGTGCCGGCCGCGGAGGTTGCAGGACCCCGCCACCGAGGAGGCAGCCATGGCCATCTGGTCTGCCGCGTCAAGCTCTGTCTTAGTACCCTCTCACTTCACGCTCGTGCACGGACAAGGCAACAACTGATAGTCACGGCATGGCGTATGGCAATCTTGCCAGTCCATATGCCCACTGGTGTGTAGTCCATTTCTACTGCATGCTTGCTAGCTATTGTTGTGCGCTCACTGCTACCATCCGCATGTTTCTAGCTTGTTGTGGTGCTGATGCATGGCCGGAGCCGAACAAGACCAGCATCTCCCTCACGTTCACAAGATTATACCTCGGCCTAAGCAACAAAGCAGTGGAGTTCGCACAAGATTCTACCGGCGAAGCAAGCTCTAGACGGACGAGGCGCTGGAGCACAAACATGAGGCACTGGAGCTCTTACCGGCGGCGCCGTTAGCCGCCGGCTCTCACGTGAGCACGGCGACGGCATGGGCTGAGAGCCTGGGACGACGAGTACGAACATCACCCTGGCCCTTTGGCTGTTGCCTGTCATACTATTTTTTTTGTCAGTAAAATATCTACAGATCGAATACTGCGACACAACATTAATTTTTCGTGTACTGGTCAAAGTCAACAATCCCAGCCTCTTAATGCCACGTCATCAAATCCATCCCTAAAACAGTTGTAGGTTTATTTACACCGGGATCAAAGAGTACAGGGTGCCGATTTCAGGAAATTGAAGGTGAGGGTTTATTTTCATCGAGCTCTACAACTTCAGGGTTTGAATCAAACTTCACTCACCTTTTTGAGATCAGGCTAGAGATTAAAAGGGGTGGGCAGCTATGATTGCGTGCTTCCCTTTCCGCTTGTTAATCTCCCAACTTGCATGCGGCTCAACCAATTCTTAATGGGCTAATGGGAGCAACGCAACCTTGAACACGGTTTGCCTCGTGCACGCATTATTAAGCCCCACACTTTCTTCAAACGACTTTTTTAAGCATAATATTTCACCTTCAAAGTGACATATAATGTAGCAAAAACAGAGTACCAGTACTACCAAGATCATCTGATGTGGTACAGATACTTTAGGGTGGTGCGAAGATGCAGAATGCTAATTTCAAACGAGGGTGCCGAGAACCAAGAAGATGTACTACTGTACACAAGTGTCAGGCCAACTCCATCACGCGACTCTATCCTGTCCGACCCTATCCGTTTGGGTAAAACGGACAAAGGAGACGGCCCAGCGCGTGACGGCCTAGACCCATTCTGTCCGTTCTGTGTCCGGGCCGACCCATTTCGAGCGCAAACTTGCGTCGGGTTTAGGTCGCGGCGGACACCAAACGGACGCGCGCTCGTCCGCGTCGGGGCCGCGTGGCAGGCGGCCACCTACCTCCCACCCACCCACATCAATGCGCATGAGCGGACGGCCCCACCTGTCATCCGCACGTCGAACGGTCGCCGTCCTTCTTTAAATGGGAAGCGTGGACGGGTCGTCGTCCACACTGCCCCACGCCACCCCGCGGCCTCCTCGAAACCCGACAGCGGCGACCACGTCCCAAACCCTAGCCAAGAACTCGCCGGCCGGCCGCCCGCAGCCATGGGGCTATGGAACTACGGCCGCAAAGGCAGGCACGACCGCGAGGCTGGCTCCTCGTCGGGACGCCGCCGCGGCTCGATAAAGAAGGAGGAGACGCCGTCGCCATCGCCACCACGCCGGGCCCCCGCGCCGCCCGCGTTCTTCATCGCGCCCACATCCGCCGGCGCGCGCGACCGGCATTACGTCCGCGCGTCGGTGTGCCACCGTTATTGGGAGACGAGGACGCCGCTCCCCTGGAGCGACGCCCATCTCCCCAATAACTGGCATCTGTCCACCGACTGGGTCCCGATCCCGCCGGTCCCGACGAGCGGCCGTGCGCGCGAAGAGGAGATCGAGCGCCGTCGCCGCCTCCTCCCCGACGACCTCTTCTACGACCCAGGTACGCCCCCGACTCCGCGCTGTGGGACACCTGGTTTCGTGACAAGCACGACACCAGGCGCGTCCTTCTTTGCCGGCACATCGACGGGGCCGCGGCGGCCACGACATGGGCGCGCCCAGGAGCGCGGGCGTAGGCGGGTGCGCGGCGTCACGCCCACGCCGTCGCCATCGCCGTCTCCGTCGCCCCTTCCACCTCCTCGCATGTCAGCGGAGGAGGAGGCCCGTCTCCTCAAGCGTGTCATGGACGACTCCATGTACACGCACGACGAGCGGCAGTGGGACGCCCTGGAGGAGGCCATGGCCCTCTCTGCCGCCGGGGACGTCGCCTTCCCGGAGCTCCAGATGGTGGCCATGGAGGACGAGAGGAGGGAGGACCCGCCGGCCGCGTTCCAGCAGCTGCTGGGCCAGGGGTGGGGCTGGTCCTGCACTGCCCCGGAGATGTCCGCCGGCGTGGGCGTGAACTGGTGCCCCACTCCGCCGCGGTCACCGGAGCGGGAGGCCTCGCCACGGGAGGAGGTGGTGCAGGCACCTCCGGCCGTCCAGCCCGCCCCCGTCCACCGCGCACCTCCGGCCCACCTGTGGACGCCGCCGGACTACGTCGACCTCGTCAGCGACGACGACGACACCGGCGGCCAGTGAAGACGGCCACGGTCACGGCACCAACGGGCGCGGCAGGAGCGCGCGGGAGGCGGAGGCGTTTTTTTATTTTGTTTTATATGTTAATTATGAAAACCGGGCCTTTTAAGTGGCCGTGCAAACTGGGCCGTTTTGTGGCCGTCCCCTATATATGTATTATGTTTTTTTAAAATGCTTTTATTTAGTTTTTTAGTTATTTCATTCTAGTTTTTATATTTGTTTTATTCACGTCCACCCCGGACACGATTTGGGATGCGGTCGTGCGGTGCGCGCACGCATGACCCATCTGACAAAGGCGGACACGGGCGAATCCATCGACGCTCCAAAGGGACAAAATCCGGCCAATCCAGACGTCTGTTTGGGATCGTGAGGTGGAGTTGGTCTCAGAATTTCAGTCGCAAAAACTGGTCCCGGCACCGAGGAACGAAAGCACGCTTGTCATTTCCCGGTCCCTGCCCACCGCTGGCTGACGATTTTATGATTGGAAATTTTCGGGGTATGCACAGATCCTCGAGAGCCCGATCTTGACCGGATAATCATGGATGGGTCGCCGCCGACGGGCACAGCGGCCAAGCAAATCAAGTGACGACGACGGCCTCGGCACCGACGGGCGGACAGGTTCGGCGAGGAAACGCCGCCCCCACTCCGCGGACCCGGGCGACACCGCCGTACGCGCCGTGCCCCCCGGGGAAGGTGCATGCATACGTGAGGCGGAGTGCTTGGCCAGCCTGGAAAATGGCGACGGTAGTACTGCATCTCGCACCGCCTCCATTCTTAAGGCATCAACGAGAAAACTGGAACCTCGTTCAATCGAGACTCGCAGCAGTATTCCACGGGAGAGTGGATACGAGGTGGAGGTGGCCTTCAATTTCGTCACCCACGATAATGTTGTACTGGCGGAAGCGTAACCATTCGTCAGCGCGAGCACTACCTTCGGTTCAAAAAAAAATAACTGAAGTGGCGGGTCTGTTTCTTTTTTTTCGGTTCGAGTTAGGACAGGCTTGTTTCAAATTAATTAATCCATTCATGTCTATATATGTTTGATCAAGTGTATAAAACATATATCAGTAACATCTAAAATCCCCAAATTAATCTCATGAGATTTCCTATGAATGACGGTTCTTATACCGTGGTGCGGATTTTTGCAATATGGTTCTAGATGCACCTGCTAAAGCATTTCGATTTTAGGAAATACCAAAAAAATCAGCCAGTTTGAAAAAAAATGTTGCCGAACATGGTCGAATGTTCTACTCACGTATGGAATTTGCGCAAAGAAATGATTTCTGTTTTCTTGTCGGTGAAGAAATAATTAACTTCAAAAAACTTGAATAGTAACTTTGTATAGAATTGTTTTCCTTTCTTTGCATAGAAGATCAAAGTCATTTCTTCATGAAACTTTACAATGAATATATAACACTAGACCATGTTCATTAAAAAAATCAGAACTGTTTGACTTTTTATAGAATATTTTTTCAATGTGGATGCGCCTAAGACCTAGGTTCCATTGGGTATTTCCCATTATATTGTTGCTTTCATAAATCAAGACTTGTGCACCTACGATACACGTTTTGGAACCCTCTTTATTCTCGCAGGAAATGGATGGTCTTTCTGTGTGTGGCGATGTAGACACGAATCTTTTGTTTAGCCTATACGGTCCTTAGCGGTGACTTATTTAAATCATTTCTCGATGGACTGTGGAAAGACAAAACCATTGTAATTATTTACCGTAAACAAGCAAACACGAGATGCTAAACTAGTTTTCAACCAGCCTAATGGACTAGCTATAGTTGGGCTACTAGTCGGTTGGTAGATTGTAACATCATAATCTTCCGAGAACATGGCAAGACTTTGAGACGCAAAGATATGACAAAATCCCCAAGATATCCTTATTTTGCATCGGTTGGTAGACTCCTTTCCTTTCCGGTATGGCCGTCAGCATTTATGCGAAGTTTCATGTGAGCGCTCCCTCCAATTAAAGGCCTAGAAAGAGGCAGGCACGGCACGCCAGCCATGCGTGAACTCCGTGACCGGCGGCGTAGTGTAGGTGCTCCGCACGTCGGTCTGGTTATGATTCGGAGGTTGATATGCATGGGAATGGGAGCATCGTATCCGGGATCGATCGAGGGCCGGAGGGAGAGGGGAGACCATGTGCCACGTTGTGGTTTTACGGCTAGTTCTTCTCTACTCGTATAGGAGTATCTTGCAGTACTACGTTGGGTACGTTGGGTGGTGTTATGCTCTACGACCGTACCACGCGAGAGGCATTCGAAAGTTGGACGCTGTTTCTCTTGTAGGGTACTGGTATCATGGTATGAATACTAGCTACAGTGCAATCCTCCACATCAGAGAATTGCTGAGACAAGGTCACCGAATATCCAACGGAAGAAGTTCTAATACTAATACCTACTCCCTCCGTCCAGAAGTATTTGTCATCAAAATGGATGCGAAGGGATACTACCTATTAAACTGAACACGCCCTAAATTATCTTTTATGATCTGTTGGTACATGCGAGCTTTCACTGTATATACGCACGTAGTAGTAGGAAGGATGCCTCTGCAGCAAAGATGCGGAGGACCACGCAGATTCATGGAACGAGTCCGTGCATGGGTGTATTTGTATTTTACCGCAACGTGTACATGCACCATCGTGCCATTCATGCGCCCATAACCAAATAATCCCCTTTCGACTTGAGCTAATTTCGTTCATATACCAGTCCATATCAGGCTTTTCGCAGGCAGAAAAAGTACTAGTAGTCCCTCCCAGCCGAATTAACTGACACGGCCTCTATTTGCAATTAATTTGGATCCGAGAAAGTAAGTAGTATGAAAGATTTACCAACGCCGAGCATCTAAAAATGGATCTACCGACGATGGCACGCTAGAATTTAAAGTGTCGGTCACGCGTGCTGGTCTAATTAACGTGTAGGCGGCGCATGTCGTTCTCTCAAGGATTAGCACCGCCCGACACTCTCCCTACCAGGTCCTGGCCGACCATCATCAACGTCTCTGGCGTGGGTGGTGCACGGAGATTCTCGATGAACTACGGCCCTCCTGCCCCTTTTGGATCCATGGGTCTTCGCCGGCCACCACTCGAACTATCTTTTCCAGCGACATCCTCATAGTGTGATGTGGTCCACGGAGCACGTACGGCGGCGTTCTCATTGAAGCTGTCCACTTTTAGTTTCCCGTTTCTGTGTAAAATAAATGATAATATGACCTCCCTTGCCCATATTAACCGCGTATAACCAAACTGAAATTAACATCAGACAGAAGGAGAGTCCCCGCGCCGTCCTCCCCAGGGAGGCGACCCCTCCCCCCGGCCGAACCCCCCTCCCGCTACTCCCTCTCCCTCCCGCCGCCGCCCAAAGCTCCTGCCGAGCAAAGCCCACTCAGATCTGGCGGCGGCGGGGCGTCGTTCTTTGCGCAGAGCGCCCACGAGCCGGGGGAGCTCTGTGTGGCGCGGGCGGCGCGGCGTGACTCCGGCGCGCGTCACTTCTTCGATCGCGGTGGCCGGGGACTGCTACCTCTTAAGCACTGCGTTGGTTTTTCCCGAAGAGAAAGGGATGATGCAGCAAAGTAGCGTAAGTATTTCCCTCAATTTTTGAGAACCAAGTTATCAATCCAGTAGGAGGCCACACGCGAGTCCCTCGTACCTGCACAAAACAAATAAATCCTCGCAACCAACGCGAATAGGGGTTGTCAATCCCTACACGGCCACTTACGAGAGTGAGATCTGATAGATATGATAAGATAATATTTTTGGTATTTTTGTGATAAAGATGCAAAGTAAAATAAAGGTAAGGTAAAAAGCAAAGTAAATAACTAAGTAGTAGGAGGTTAATATGATGAAGATAGACCCGGGGGGCCATAGGTTTCACTAGTGGGTTCTCTCGAGAGCATAAGTATTCTACGGTGGGTGAACAAATTACTGTTGAGCAATTGACAGAATTGAGCATAGTTATGATAATATCTAAGTATGATCATGTATATAGGCATCACGCCGAGACAAGTAGACCGACTCCTGCCTGCATCTACTACTATTACTCCACTCATCGACCGCTATCCAACATGCATCTAGAGTATTAAGTTAAAAACAGAGTAACGCTTTAAGCAAGATGACATGATGTAGAGAGATAGACTCATGCAATATGATGAAAACCCCATCTTGTTATCCTCGATGGCAACAATACAATACGTGCCTTGCTGCCCCTACTGTTACTGGGAAAGGACACCGCAAGATTGAACCCAAAGCTAAGCACTTCTCCCATTGCAAGAAAGATCAATCTAGTAGGCCAAACCAAACTGATAATTCGAAGAGACTTGCAAAGATAACCAATCATACATAAAAGAATTCAGAGAAGATTCAAATATTGTTCATAGATAGACTTGATCATAAACCCACAATTCATCGGTCTCAACAAACACACCGCAAAAAAGATGATTACATCGAATAGTTCTCCACTAAGAGAGGGGGAGAACATTGTATTGTGATTCAAAAAGAGAGAAGAAGCCATCTAGCTAATAACTATGGACCCGTAGGTCTGAGGTAAACTACTCACACTTCATCGGAGGGGCTATGGTGTTGATGTAGAAGCCCTCCGTGATCGATGCCCCCTCCGGTGGAGCTCCGGAACAGGCCCCAAGATGGGATCTCGTGGATACAGAAAGTTGCGGCGGTGGAATTAGGTTTTTGGCTCTGTTTCTGATCGTTTGGGGGTACGTAGGTATATATAGGAGGAAGGAGTACGTCGGTGGAGCAACATGGGGCCCACGAGGGTGGAGGGCGCGCCTGGGGGGGGGGGGGGGGGGGGGTAGGCGCGCCCCTACCTCGTGGCCTCCTCTTTTGTGTCTTGACGTAGGGTCTAAGTCTACTGGGTCTTGTTCGTTGAGAAAATCACATTCTCGAAGGTTTCATTCCGTTTAGACTCCGTTTGATATTCCTTTTCTTCGAAACCCTAAAACACGCAAAAAACAACAATTCTGGGCTGGGCCTCCGGTTAATAGGTTAGTCCCAACAATAATATAAAAGTGGATAATAAAGCCCAATAATGTCCAAAACAGTAGATAATATAGCATGGAGCAATCAAAAATTATAGATACGTTGGAGACGTATCAGGGACGGTGGGGGTGGGTGCGCTTGCGGCTCCCTCCCGCTGGCCTCCCTCGAACCGGCGACCCCCCGCTGTGTTGGCACCCGGTGCTTCGGGGGCGTCGGGGATCTGCTGGTTTCGATTGGGGGTCCGGCGGAGGTGCTCTGTGAGGCGCGGGGTGGTGGTGCTTGCCCCTTGCATGGGCGACGTGCCTGCCGGCCGCGGATTTGGCTTCGATCCGATGGGGGCGGGCGGGGCATGTTGGATCCTGCCGGATCTGGCCCGCGGTGGACCGGATCCGGTCATGTGTGCGCGGCTTGTTGGGGTACGTAGTAATTTCAAAAAATTTCCTACGCACACGCAAGATCATGGTGATGCATAGCAACGAGAGGGGAGAGTGTGATCTACGTACCCTTGTAGATCAACAACGAAAGCGTTAGCACAACGTGGTTGATGTAGTCGTACGTCTTCACGGTCCGACCGATCCAAACACCGTTACTCCGGCACTTCCGAGTTCTTGGCACACGTTCGGCTCGATAACGATCCCCGGGCTCCGATCCAGCAAAGCTTCGGGGATGAGTTCCGTCAGCACGACGACGTGGTGACGATCTTGATATTCAACCGTCGCAGGGCTTCGCCTAAGCACTGCTACAATATGACCAAGGTGTAATATCGTGGAGGGGGGAACCGCACACGGCTAAGGAACGATCACGAAGATCAACTTGTGTGTCCTAGGGTGCCCCCCTACCCCCGTATATAAAGGAGCCAAGGGGAGGGGGCGGCCGTCCAAGGAGGGGCGCGCCAAGGGGGAGTCCTACTCCCACTCCCTTCTTTCCTAGTTGGATAAGGAGAAGGGGAAAGAGGAGGAAGAGGGAAAGGAAAGGGGGGGCCCCCCTTCCCTTGTCCTATTCGGACTAGGAAGGGGAGGGCACGCGGCCACCTCTTGCCTCCTTTCCTCTTCTCCCTTAAGGCCCATGTAGGCCCAATAATCCCCCGGGGGGTTCCGGTAACCCCCCCGGTACTCCGGTAAAATCCTGATTTCACCCGGAACGATTCCGATATCCAAATATAGGCTTCCAATATATCGATCTTTATGTCTCGACCATTTCGAGACTCCTCGTCATGTCCATGATCACATCCGGGACTCCGAACAAACTTCGGTACATCAAAATGTATAAACTCATAATGAAATTGTCATCGTAACGTTAAGCGTGCGGACCCTACGGTTCGAGAACAATGTAGACATGACCGAGACACGTCTCCGGTCAATAACCAATAGCGAGACCTGGATTCCCATACTGGCTCCTACATATTCTACGAAGATCTTTATCGGTCAGACCGCATAACAACATACGTTGTTCCCTTTGTCATCGGTATGTTACTTGCCCGAGATTCGATCGTCGGTATCTCAATACCTAGTTCAATCTCGTTACCGGCAAGTCTCTTTACTCGTTCCGTAATACATCATTTCGCAACTAACTCATTAGTTGCAATGCTTGCAAGGCTTATGTAATGTGCATTACCGAGAGGGCCCAGAGATACCTCTCCGACAATCGGAGTGACAAATCCTAATCTCGAAATACGCCAACCCAACATGTACCTTTGGAGACACCTGTAGAGCACCTTTATAATCACCCATTTACGTTGTGACGTTTGGTAGCACACAAAGTGTTCCTTCGGCAAACGGGAGTTGCATAATCTCATAGTCATAGGAACATGTATAAGTCATGAAGAAAGCAATAGCAACATACTAAACGATCGGGTGCTAAGCTAATGGAATGGGTCATGTCAATCAGATCATTCAACTAATGATGTGATCCCGTTAATCAAATAACAACTCTTTGTTCATGGTTAGGAAACATAACCATCTTTGATTAATGAGCTAGTCAAGTAGAGGCATACTAGTGACACTCTGTTTGTCTATGTATTCACACATGTATTATGTTTCCGGTTAATACAATTCTAGCATGAATAATAAATATTTATCATGATATAAGGAAATAAATAATAACTTTATTATTGCCTCTAGGGCATATTTCCTTCACGGCTGGGCTGCAGTGACCTTTCTCTGTGGCAATGTGCAGGGGGCAGTGCTCCACGACCTGTCCATGCTTCTAGGAGGTGGTATTCTCACTTGGGCGAAAGCTCTGCTCCTGCCGGAGCCGGCGATGGCGACGCCTGCGGGTGCCGTGTACCTCCGTGGAGGCGGCGCTGTCATGGTGAGTGCTCCTCCGAAAACCCGTGGAAACCCATGTTCCAGGTTCTCCTGGAACGGGTGATGGCGGCGCATTTTGTGTCGCATCCCTTCTTGAAGGCATCATCTAGGTTCGGCTCGGTTCGTCTATGTGGGGGATGCTCGTTGTGGGTTCGATGGTGGTGGTGGTGCAGCCAATTTGGGGTCGACGGTGGTGTGTGCCTTGTTGGTGAGGAGGTGTTACTCTGTCTGCGAGATCGTGGCTTAGCCATGCGCCGGAATGGGTCTGATTTTCATCCGAAGCCGGGTTAGTGGGGTCGTTATCCTACTCAATGGATCACCTCGTTCCCATATGGCACCTCTACCTCTGCGGGGTGCTGTTGGTGGCAACCAGCCGGCCAACGTTCAAGGCTCTTCTCCTTGCTTGGCCAAATGAAGGTGTAAGTTGAGGTCCTCCTCCTTGCTGGTTGTGCTGATGATATTTGGAATGGCGGTCGGTGGTGTTGGTGCGTCCGGCTTCGGATCTTTGAAAGGCCTTCTTCTGCCCTTTCCTCGGCGGGTCTTCCGGAGATTTGGCTGGATGTGTGCACGTGTGTGTGTGTGTGTTTTGGTTGTGTCTCCTCTTGTTTCCCCCGTGTATTCTGGTTCACTTGAACCTATCTTGTATGGAGCTGCGAGGCTTCTAGGCAAATTCGATGGAATATATTCAGGTCGTTGAGGGGCCCCCCCTCATCCCCCAGTTAAAAATTCAAAAAAAAAACATCAGACAGAAAATTCGCTGTTTGTATTCTCATAGGAAAAGTAGTTTTCAGATTATTGCGCGCACACCGACGACGGAGAAAAATGGAGAGCGCGTACTTGATTTGTTTCTACATCTATCACTATTCTAAAAAAAGAGACTAACCTGGGCTAGACTAGTATGTTGGCAATTTTTTTATAGAAGAAAACTCCGTGAGCACCAAGTGCTCAAGCCGAGACTCGAACACTGATGGGCTGGCTGCCTCGCCCGTTACTTTTCCATGCCCGTCCGATCAATATTCAATGGCCATTGTGCGTGAACTGTACTTCTTCCTCCGCATGTGACGGTTCGTCTTCCACCCCACGACCTACCTAGCCTTAACTATCCGCCTCTGCCTCCCGGCCGGCGGGCACTGTTGCGCCCCGGTCTCCCTTCCCTCGACCTCCCCCCAACCTCGTGCTGGCCACCACCTCGACCATCCCTCTAAGCCCTTCGACTTGTAACAACTCCAGTGCCCCCCCTTCCCCTCGACTTGCACCCGTCAAGTTTTGGACTCGCTCCCGCCGGCTATCGCCGGTTGCCGCTCGGGGTGCCTGGTGTTGCTCATGCCATCCTCACTTTCGGCTAAGCGGAGAAGGTAACTGACACACATTTCTTCTTCTCCAAGATACTTGATGATTAGCTAATGCGAAAGAATGCAGTTAGCTGGGCGCACGCCTCCATGAAGTAAAAATACCATATCATATATGCATAGTTTTTTTTTTGAATATTTTTGTATGCATGCTTGCTACGATAACCCCTCGCCTCTTTCCTTTCTCTTTCTTAGCACACGAAAAGTCACATTCATACACATTTTATCAAGTGTTCTTGTTACATATAATGTTTTTATAAAAAAAATCTTTTTGTTCGAAAACTTGGAGGTATATACTCTCACACAAACGCAACTCGCCGTGGAGACTCCATCAAACTCTAAATCACTAGTGCATTTTTCATTCAAACAGCTCGAACCGTTCCATTTTCAACTCAACCCAAAACATTTTCACCACCACAATTCACAAAGCCACAAATTCCAAAAGTCCAAAATACTAAATCCACAAGAGGAGAAAAACAAAGCCAAACAAATCCTTCCATTGCATTCCATCCATCTCCCTTTCCCCTCCCCTTTTCCCCCATCCCACGTTCCCCAGCCTCCATCACGAGCCTACGCAGCTACCCCTACTACTAGTAGTACTACTCGTAGCACTAGCACCAGTCGTATCGAAACCACCACTGGGCTCTGGGCACACACACACGCACCCCACTGCGTCCCCTGCCGCGGCACCGGTACTGGATCTCGCCCGCAGACCCGCACGCGCACCCCCCCTCCCTCCCCCCACCGCCCGCGCCGCATCCCCGGCGAATGCCACCGCCCCCGCCCGCCGCCGACGCGCTCTGAGCGACCGACCGAGCGAGCCCGCGCACAATGGCGCGCTCCCGCCGCCCCCGCACGCCGCAGGCCAAGTCCTCGCCGCCCAGATCGAGGGAGCCGGCCGCGGTCGCTGCGGCTTCCCCGGGCCCAGCGGCCTCCCGCCCCCGCCCCCGCCGCCGGCTGCGCGTGCAGAGCCCCTCTCTGGCCGCGTCCGCGCGCCGCGTGGCGGCCGCCCCGCCCGCCACCCCGCCGCTCCGCTGGCCCGGGGACGCCGTCGCGCGCGTCGCCACCGTGAGGAAGATCGCCGCGGCGCTCTGGAGGGTCCACCCGCCGCAGGCGCCGCCGCGGGAGGTGCCCGAGGAACCGCGGCGACGGCCGCAGGTAGGGATTTGTCTCCCAGATCAGCGTGGATCTTCTTCCCCCGTGGTCGCGTGCGTCTGTGCTGTGCTGCTGTGGCGTTCTAGGGTTTTGCTGTGGCCGTCCTCTGGTGGGATGCAACCGGCGACGAACTGGTTAGAATTTAGGTGGTTTCGTGCTCTGTGATCCTTTGTTTTCGTCCTTCTTCAGGAGGTCCAGCCTGGTATTTTCTCTACAGGTTTTGGGCTGTTTGTTCTGAAAGCTACTGTGTCTGCGCATCCAATGGGTGGAGGGAATTCGGCGAGATGGGTGCGAATTTTCTCACAATGTTGCTGTCTCAGCGCATTGTGTCTGCCAATTCGAGGGACGAAGGGACGGCAGAACATTTTTAGTTGGAGGTGGAATTTGACTATCTAGCATAAATGTTGCTTACTGACTTGGACTTCCAACCCACGATTCGCCCCATTTTGCTTACTGCGTCATAATGCGTAGCAAGCTGTGCATCTACTTCGCTGGGTAAATTTTGGTTTAGGGAGAGGTAGCAGGGTCCATGTTTCCGCGTCAATTTGGTACCACCATCATGTCAGGTTTTATGTTAGATTTGAGCATGTCCATGTCCTTTGTTGATCCAATTGCTGATCATTGCCGTCCTAGATTGCTTAGTGTTCGCTGTATCTCCATTAATCGGGCCCAGGGATGTCACATCTCCATGTTTCCATTATTATCTACCCTCTAATTAGGGTCCTTGTGGTCCCTATATATTGCTGTTAGTGTTATATATCTGCAATGCTGACCATCCAATGGTTGGCTTTGAACATTTTTTTCTCCATTTGACATGTAGATTTTGTAAGATGCTACTCCCCCTGTCCCAAAATAAGTGTCGCCTACTTAGTATAACTTTGTACTAAATCAGTGACACTTATTTTGGGACGGAGGGAGTATTAATATGTGGTTTTGAAGTGTTGGTGATGAGCTAAAAGAAATAATTTGCAGCCTAACCCGAAGCCTCTGCATACGCCGGATCGGTGCAATTATTACAAAGCTGTCCTGGAAGGCAGGTCAGGAAGAAAGCCTCTTGGCAACGGCAGCATTCATGAGGTATATTCCTTGTTCACGAATTATTACTTAGAGTACAGTTCACCATTTTCTTTTCTCATCTTGTTTTATTAATGAGAATGGTTTTGATCCTAAATTAGGTGGGAGCTTACTCTCCATCACCTCGAATCGAAATGGAGGTGGCAACCAAGTGGGACCGGCGTTGCTTGAACACGTCAAGGGATACTGACTGTGATTCCTTTGATCATTATCCAGTGAGTGCTGATGCAGAAATCTCTGCACTAAGAGCAGAGCTTATGCAGGCTCACAACCGGATTCATGAGCTTGAAGCTGAGAGTCGGTCTGCAAAGAAGAAGCTTGATCACATGTTAAGGAGCCTTTCCGAGGAAAAGGCTTCCTGGAAGAGCAGGGAGCATGATAAGGTTCGAGACATCTTCGATGGTGTTAAAGAGAGTCTGAACCGGGAGAGGAAGAACCGACAAAGGGCAGAAATTATGAATTCCAAGTTGGCCACTGAGGTATCCGAGTTGAAGTTGGTGGCAAAGCGATACTTGCAAGATTATGAAAAGGAGAGGAAGGCCAGGGAGCTTATGGAGGAGGTGTGTGATGAATTAGCAAAGGAGATTGCCGAAGACAAAGCTGAGGTTGAGGCTCTGAAGAGTGAATCTATGAAGATGAGAGATGAGCTGGAGGAAGAAAGGAAGATGCTGCAGATGGCGGAGGTTTGGCGCGAAGAGAGGGTTCAGATGAAGCTCGTTGATGCAAAGCTGACACTAGACAGCAAGTATTCACAGCTGAGCGACCTTCAGTCTGAGGTTGAGGCTTTCCTCAGTTCCCATGGAGGCAATACTGCAGATAAAGAGATGGTAAGAGATGCAGAAAGGCTAAGGGAAGCAATTTGCTCGATGAAGTTTCATGATATTAAGGAGTTCTCTTACAAACCGCCACCTGCTTCAGAGGATATTTTTGCTGTATTTGAGGAGCTCAGACAGAGGGAAGACACCGAGGAGAAGGAGATTGGGCAGTGTAACGGAGATATCCCCATCGGTCATGCAACAAATATCCACACAGTTAGTCCTGAAAATGACATCTTCCTGGAAAAACCATCCAAGAGGTATCCCCATCAACCCTGTGCCAGAAACGAAGAGGAAGATGACAGCGGATGGGAGACTGTCAGCCATGTCGATGAGCACGGCTCGAGCAACTCACCAGGTGGGAGTGAACCATCAGTGAACGGCTTCTGTGGAGGAGACGGCGCATCGGTGAGTGGAACGGACTGCGATGACAATTCTGAAAACTGCAGGTCCATTAGCGGTATCAGCGAAGTATGTTCGACCACAGCAGAGAAGTACCGGAAGAGAGGGCCTTCTTTCGCCAGACTCTGGAGATCATCAAACAACGACAATGGCCGCAAGAAAACAGGATCAGAGTTACTGAACGGGATGCTCTCAAGTGGCAGAATGTCGAACTCCGCTCTTTCGCCCACTCTGAAGGGCAGCGAGGTGTGCACGGTTTCGCCGAGCGTGGGCGAGTGGAGCCCGGAGCTGGTGAACCCTCACGTGGTCCGCGCGATGAAAGGTCGCATCGAATGGCCCCAGGGCGCGAAGAAGCAGAGCCTGAAGTCAAAGCCTCTGGATTCGAGATTCGACGGCCGCAAGGTCCAGCTGCGCCAAGCATTGAAGCAGAAGATATAGGATGGCCCGTCCACACGCTGTATCCAATTTCTGAATATAGGACGATCTTGCCTTGGAAGGGTGCCTGGTCTGTAAGAAGAAATGACTTGTAGTAACATTGGTCCCTGAAATGGGTGCCTATCATCGGCTGTACCTAATTGATGTTCTGATAGCCTTTTAGCTCGCATAGAATATTCACGACGCCCTTGTAATCAAATGTAGTATTAGTAGTGTCTTTCAATCAAATGCATTACTTAGGCATGTCTCTGGACACTTTTGACTGGTGGCTGCTTCTGTCTATTTCCTGTGCTTGTGATGATGTATGTATCTACTTCTATCGGTCGCGGAGTCTGGCAGTTTAAGACGGCTCTGCTCCAACGACTTGAGAAGGTGAGAGCAATCTCCATGGCTCCATGTATTTTGCATGCTCTAGCGTATGTGGTGTTTCCTTCGTTAGTTTCGTTCATTTCAGTTCAGTTCGTTTCTAGTTGCTTGCTGTTTTGGATACTTTGCCTAGGAACTGGAGGTTGCTGTGACCAGACTGATCTGAGAGCTAATCTTCTACTGTAGAGGAGCAAAGCATTCATCGTGACGATCGTTCGCGTGTGCTCATCTGGATGCTGGAGCTATCCTATGTGGAAGTGTGACTGACGATCGTTCGCGTGTGCTCATCTGGATGCTGGAGCTATCCTATGTGGAAGTGTGAAATTCATCATCAGCAACCTTGGACTATGGAGTATTCGATTCTTGTGTGCCGTCAGTCACTTTCCGGCTGGGGGACGGCGTAAGGAGCGCCGGCCACAGCTACGAGCAGGAGATGGCAATAGCGAGTCTGGAACTTAACTGGGGGTGAGGGGTAACCGGAAGGGACTGTGGGCGAGGAAAAAGATGAACAGGTGTAGGCGCACTCCTGACCGTTGGGTGTTGATCTGATGACCAGAAACAAAACTGGCGCGTATCGTTTTCTCTCGTGTACAGTTGGTCTCTTCGGCACTGCATTTGGAGTTCAGTAGACAGTAGCTGACGTCCGTGACTTCGGAGAACTGGTGACTCTACTGCAGGTCCGTGACTTCACATGGTTAACTACAGTGTCGACCTCGCGCCTTGAGATAAGCGTCCCCTAAGGCCTTCCACTATGTGCCCGGTGCCCGGTGCACTAAAATATAGCAGACTGGGCATCGATGCCCTTACAAAAAAATTTGGCACCGGCCTCACAATGTGCGTTTGCAGCCCATAGGAAAGCGGGACCCACACGTCCATAAAAAAATTGAGCAAGCCAACCTCTCCTCGATCCTTCGCGCGGGTTCCTCTCGTCCGCCTCTGTCCAGAAAATATCCCCTTTCTCCTCCGACCAGATCCATCTCCATCGTCACCTCCTCGTCTCGACACGCATCTCCTACTCCAGGCAAGGTGTTCGTCGGCCCAAGGTCCGGGCAGAGCGGAGGCGCGAGAGGAGGAATCTGTCGAGGTTCTCCGAGGCGCCGCGGCTAGTGGAGGTGATGTGCGGCGGGGGACGAGCTCCATGGACGAGGAGGAGGAAGCAGGAGGCGGAGGCGGGCCAGCAGTATGTTGCGGCTAGCGCTGCCCGGACTGCTGGACGGGCGGCTACTGCGCTGCATCTACTACTTTCTACTACTGCGCTGCCTCTACTGGTCTCGAAGCAAGAAATAATAATAAAATGTTCTCATTCCACAATTTGTAAACTAAATCACACAATTACAAAGGAGATGCTCGACTGGAAAACTACAAAGGAGATGCTCGACTGGAAAACTAAAGTAGAAAGGGGTAGAAATTAGTAAGATGAATTCATGTAGAACTTATAGATGATTTCACAAATGTCGCCCATTCCGGATAAATGCCATCTACTAGGTAGTATCCCAAGTTATACTCATTGTGATTGACTTCAAAGTGAACTTGTTCATGTCTTTTCTTTTGGGCATCATCATAAGCTGAAGTATCTTTGTGAAGAAGATCAAGGTATTTGCTCAGTTTTTCCACCTTTATCTTCTCCTTCTCAGTTTCAACTCTTTCTTTCTCAGCTTCTGCTTGAACTTTTGTGGCTTGTGCTTGAATAAGGGTGGCGTCGGCCATTTTCTCTGCAGCAATTGATTTTCTTAGTTGAATCTCATTAAATTTGTCCACACTCTCACTTGTCAAGCTTCCAGAGCATTTAGACCTGCTTGATGACTTCTGTTTATCTTTTGCGTCTTTTGAAGTGTTGCGTCCCGGGGGTCGTTGAAGTTCACCTTCCTCATCTATTGCCTGGGTTGGAGAACTATAAGCTCCTGATGCATTCAACTTGTTTCTTTTGTTCATCTCTTCAACTGAATAAGACCTTCTCCATTTAGCCTCTTTCCTCACGTACTCCCACCAGTGCTCATATGGAAAGGGTCTTTTTGTCTTGGCAACACTCATGTATTTGGCACGTACCCTCTCCATAAGTTGCTTGTCATCGCTCCCACTAGGCCATGTACTTTTTTCAACATTGTAGATACCATTGAACTTTGTAGCCTTCTTTGTGGTCTTGGTCCAGTGGTTCTTGCATTGCCCAACTGTTTTCTTCTGCTCTTTCGTTGCATATTTGTTGTACTCTGCTGCGACTTCCTTCCAATAGGTCTCTGCCCTTTTGGAGTTTCCATCAATCGGATCACATGAATTGTGCACCCAAGCTGCTATGAGAAGTTCATCCTCACGCTTACTCCAGTTCTTGCCTTTTCCTTTTTTCTGAATCTCATCAGGACTACTATCACTGCCATCTTGATTATTGACAGCCAGATCTTCATCCACTTGATATGCAGGTGACATGGGAGAACTAAATCCAACTGGACTGTTCTCATCTCCTCTTGAACTAGTGCCTCTAGCAGATCCAAGAAAAGGTATGCATCCAGCAGGAGAAGCTGGACTGCTACTTGAGCCTGCTCCAAATGCTCCTGGAGGGTACTGCCCCATGTTACCTTGGGAAGCAACACCATGGTAGCCTGGAGGTATGGATGGAACTTGCTGGTAACCTCCTTGAGCATATAAATTTGCATGGTGTGGGTGTTGATGCTGGAAACTGGGAATATATTGTGTGGGTAGATAATTCATGTGTGGATGATGGGGATGGAAACTAGAATTGTACTGCAAACTAACTGGGCTCTGTGGATTTTGTAGGTTATTTGGGCTCTGTGCATCTGAAGGTGGGAAGGAGGAGTTCATCATGCTTGTGAAGCTTTGAGAAGATGAGTGCTCCATGTTTTGGGGGAGAGTTTTTCCAAGATCTTCTTGTGCTTCTATGAGCTTGTTCTGTATATTTTATAGACATATTCTCCAAACGGGCAGATTTTTCTATTGCAGTGCAACGGTCATCTGAAAATTTGAGTGCTCTGGTTTGCTGTAACTTGAATGCTGTTTGGTATGGATTGAATGATGTTGCTCGGTGGTGGTTGGGTAGGAATGCTCCTGTAGAGATGGCAGTTATACTTCAGTATATTTTATTGTAGTGCTTGAAGTGGGCACCGGAGCAGCTACTTGCTCCGGCTCCCTGGAATATTTTTATGGCACCGGCTGGGCTATGGAAGGCATCGGTGCCAAATGAGGGAAAACTGGTTTTGACACCTCTTTTAGCCCACATAGTGGAAGGCCCAAGCGGTGTGGTGTCAGACGACTCGTCCTTGTCTGACGAGCTACAGATTTGGTTCGTGCCGGATGCTTCTGCCGACTACGGGTCCGCCAAGACGACACGGGCCACACATCAGCGACCAGCGTGCAGCACATTAGGCTCATCAGACGAACAACCAAACAAGCATCCACAATCACGACAACGAAAGGAAACGAAAGTTGGGACCAAAATGAGAGTCATAGCCAAACGATACGGATTTTTATTTAGTCGGCAACATCTTAGACAAACCATACTGATATGCTGGTACAGCAGCAGCATAATAACCAGGTGACAACACAACTTGCATCAAGCAAGAAACCGGTTCAACAAGCGGGCGGCAATATAGATGCCTTAAGTCTTCAATATAGAGTAGAACCGGCTGGCGGTTCGGGCATTTATCGGAGGCGGCTTCGGCTTAGAAGCCGTGGATCTTGATGAGCTCCTTCTTCGCAATCCCAGCCTAGCAGAGGAGAAAGGGGACAAGTGATTATGCACAGAAACGTTAACAGAATGATGAATGGTGTTCATCTTGTTGGATGTCGAAGATACCTGGACTAGGAAAGTAGCAACATTCTTACGCTGATCACCCTGAAGCTGAATGACCTGCAGAAGATGAATTATCTAGTCAGTATACCAACACCGGGAGAGAATTGAGAACTAGCTGGAAGTAAGTTAAAGTATCTGAGATCGTACCTGGCCTAGCTCTGGATCCTGGACTACTGTGCCATTGCAGCAGAATTCTTTCTTGAGATCCTTGAGGATCTTGTTGTAGCTGAACTCCTTCTTCAGGCCCTGGACAGTGGTCAGACTCTTCCTGCCGTTGCGCTGCTGGATGCGCACATGCACATAATCTTTTGCGCCGGGGCCTGCACCAGCATCCTCAGCATTTGCCTCAGCAAAAGGATCTACAAAGGAAGAAACCATGTCAGAGAAGATGTAGGCAGAGCTCATGTACATACAAGGTCACGATGAGCAATTGAACACCAAACCCTTGTTTAGGATAGGATGATCAGGTGACTACACACAAATTTCCAAAAAATTTTTACTACAGTGAAGCTTTGAGAAGCTCAAAGTGACAAATTATATACATCAAACTACAGAATGTTCAATTTAGCATTTATTTCATGAGAAGCAACAGACATGGATGTAGTGGAAGCATACCGAAGGCAGATGGCAGAGTAACGTCGAGATCAGACATGAAACTTTGTTGTTGAGGTTTGACTGGCACCCAACAGATTATGGTTTCTCTTGTTGGCCTTTATGTGGAAGCTGCACAAAATCACAACATCCATCACATGCCATTCAATAAATGATGATTAAATGTTGAGAAACAAATAACAAGTGAAAGCGATATATGCAGGACCGAAGCAAATCAGGTACCCTCACGCCTAGCCGAGACCTAGTAACTTCATGGACCAAAACGAAGCAGTTCAACAGATCTACAGACCTCTCAGGAAACAGATGAACAGAGACGAAACTGTCCGAGGATTACAGGAATCCGAGATGCGCATAGTGCGACAAATCGACGAATCTAACCATTTCCCCGACTCTACGAGACCAAGTTCTCCCATACGCGAACGAATCGCGTCAATTTAAGCTATATACGGAGTTCTAGCAGAGCAGATCGCGAGAATAACCATCTATCCGTAAAAAATAATTCCCCAATCTTTTTAATCACCAAGATAAGAAATTCCCCCCAAAGCCTGACCAGCCGACAACTAAACAGATCGCCTCATCCACCCCGACTCCTCAGCAGCCACGAACACGAAATCGACAACCAATCGCATCAAATCCGGGCACCAAAATCCCCCCAAGCCCCCGCTATTACAGCAGCGAGATCCGCCGGCCTCCGGAATCACTAACCGCGGGAGCGCGGAGCGATCGAGAGCTCGCGACGAGACGCCTAAAGATCCCCAAATCTTGGAGGAAGCTAGCACGCGGATTTAATCGGGGAGGGGAAAGCGGATGGTTACCTTTTTGCTGGCCGAGCGCACGCGACAGGAGAGGGAGGGGACGCGGTGCGAGGAGAGAGAGAGAGAGGCGGATGTGAGCTGGGCCGGCCGGGAGGTGTCGCGCACTTATAGTGGAAGGAAACGTATAATTAGGCAAACCGCCTTATGCAGAGAGGGGGAGGAGCTGTACACGGCTCTAGGGTTCTGGATTCCCTCCGACCCATCCAGAAAAGCCGTTTAAATTGATTTTATTTATGACTATTCTTTAATTGCCAGGAAATTGTTATTACGCGGAGTAATTAATTAATTAAGGACGCCGATAACCACTGAACATTCAAATTTGAAGGGACCTTCCAACGAACGACACAGCAATGGAGAAGATAGTTAACATTGTCTTTCAAGCCAAAATATGCATCGATTAGACTTAAGATTTTTGCCAACCGGGTTGTCCTGCTCGTGTGCTTACCTGTTACATTCCCAATCATTCGGCTAACGGACAAAGGGAGCACCGCTGTGATTGTTACTCCCGGGTCAGCCGGTGTAGTACCTCTGACGGACAAAGCCGAAGGCTTAGCACTCTTAAACGTTCGAATCGGTCGGCCATGGCATAGGAGTAAAGTGGAGGCGGTCTTTCAAACCCCGACTCGGGGCTTTACCCCCGAGGTAACCCGCATTCGGACGATCTAGCCGGTAACACCTCATATCACTTTGCGGCCCCACGCACGGTATTCCCACGGGTGTCGCCTTACCATGGTCCGGGACCGTTTGCGCCTTTTGGCTCACGTATATGATAGTGTCGCTAGCATCCATATGACAGAGAACCCGGGCCGACATGACTAGTCGTGAACCCAAAGTGACACCAACTTACGGGGACAAGCATACATGAATCAATATCGAGCATGTCGGTCAGCAGCATGCGAATCCAGGCTGTAGCACTAGGCTAACAGGACTCCGGGAACCCGGGCTGTAGCAGGCTAGGCAGGACTCCGGATGTCAGCGCGTGACATTTCCCCGAAGGGACAGACACAGGAACGAAGTGAATCACATGCCGGCCAGTCAAGTGTTCCGGAGCAGTAGTGATGGGCTAGCAGGACTCCGGTGAACCGGGCTGTAGCGGACTACTATGGCTCATGGAAGCATAAGACTACATTTCCCTATAAGAGAGGCTACCAGGGATAAACAACTAGGTTGTCGGATCCCACACATACCAAGTATTTCAATCATACACACAATATGCTCGATATGTGTAAATACAACATGACATCACAACAAAACTCTACGACTCAAAGTATTTATTCATTAGGCTCCGAGGAGCGAGATATTACAAACATGGGTCTCCTGACCCAACAATCATAGCATACAATCAAAGCACATGCGGAAGCTTAACATGTCTGAGTACAGACATCTATAAATGAAAAAGGCTGAGAAGCCTGACTATCTACCAGATCCTGCCGAGGGCACAAGATCGTAGCTGAGGTATCAAGCTAAACGTCGAAGTCCACACGGAACTACTAGCGAGACTAACGTCTCTGCAAAACATAAAGTAAGCAAACGTGAGTACAAATATACCCAGCAAGACTTACATCAGAACTAACTACATATGCATCGGTATCAACAAAGGGGGTGGTGGAGTTTAACTGCAGCAAGCCAGCTTTGACTCAGTGGCTAACCTGAACTATGACTGCAAGTAACTCTTTTGAGGTGGCGCACACGAGTCCACAAATTCACCATACCAATACACCATGTATCCGCTCCCGTCTCCCTGCGAGAACGCCATCCATAGCACTCACGCTTATCTTGCGAGTTTTAGAGTATCCACTTTCACTTGTCTATGAATTATGCAAGGGGTCCAAGTTTCCATATCCGAGGAATCCGGCTATTTGAATAGATAATGATAACCCTGCAGGGGTGTACTTCTTCACACACGCTCTCGCCACTTACCACCATGTACACGTCGTGTATCTCGCAACCTTCAAGCGGAAGCCTGGTGAGGGAGTCGGCCATGACCTGACTAACCAACAAGTCTCTAGGTCAGGTTTATCGCCTATTCGGGTTCCATCCGCAAGGAGATCCGGCCGGGGTGTCGCTCACGACCCCAAACGATGTGTACAGGGTTCCCAAGCCCACCATCCGGATGCCACTTGGTACACCGGGCCACTGTGCCTAGTCTGTCCCAAGCCCACCTGTACCGGGTGCCACCTGGTAGACTACTAACACTACCTACAAACACCAGAAACTAGTTGCAACTCCTGGACAGAGATCAGGTTGATTAATAAGTCGAGAGAGCTTGGAGCGCCCGGAGCCCAATGTGTGGTAGTAACTGTTCATGGATCACAAACACAGAACTCAGTTCCTAAGGATGGCTGCAATGAGACAACCCACCATGTACTCCTACATGGCCTCTCACCGCTACCTTTACCAAATCATGTTCACACACTTAGCTCTCAACAGTAGGACATGTTCACCACATTCCAACTCATCCCCGATGAATCAGACCTGACTCAACTCTAAGCAGTAGCATGCATGTCAAACAAACATGAATGAGTAGGCACATCAGGGCTCAAACAACTCCTACTCATGCTAGTGGGTTTCATCTATTTACTGTGGCAATGACAGGTCATGCAGAGGAAAGGGGTTCAGCTACCGCAGCATGTAACATTTGAAACGTTGTTGTCTTAATGCAGTAAAAGAGATCAGGAGCGAGAGAGAGGGATTGTATCGGAATGAACAAGGGGGTTTTGCTTGCCTGGCACTTCTAAAGATAATATAGTTCTTCATCAGTGTCATCGATCACATCGTCGATACACGTCTACCGAGAGGGGACAAACATCGACAACTGAGAAAGAACACAATCAATGCAATGCACAATATGATGCATGATCACTACATGGCAATATGATGTGATTTGGACTAATGCAACAGAAAGTCATTTTAATTGAAGTGGAATGCAAAACTATATCAAATTCCAACTCCAAACCTATTATGAAATTTGCCCTAATCATGTTTCATCCTAAACAGTGAGGTTAACTTGCTCAAACATGCATGAAAATGGTACAGATGGATTCCTTGAATTTTTCTGATAATTTTTCATATATAAATTATTTCATTTGGAGTTATAGATAATTTTCTATGATTTTTAGAAGTTTTGGGCATTTTCTGGAATTTCCTGAATAAACTTAAATCCAGAAAATAATTTATAGCGTCAGCATTACGTCATGCTGACCTCAGCAGGTCAACAGGCGCCGCCCAGGTCAAACCTGACATGTGGGGCCTGCTGGTCAGTGACTAAGGGCTGGTTAGGGTCGCAGACAGGTGAGACCGGTCAAACGCCACGTCAGCAAAGTCAACTCTGACGCGTGGGTCCCGTCTGGTTTAACTAAATCTAATAAAAAATAACCCGTGGTTATTTAGCTGGTGGGGCCCTAATGTCAGCGACTGGAGGTTAATTTGTTGCGCGATTAGTCCCTAATGACGGCCACATCGGCAGTCGCCAGAGCCTTGCCGGCGGCGACCCAAACGACGGCGGCTCGGCTCGGATTCGAGCTACGGGTGGTGGTTTGGCGAGCTGAGGGCTCCGGGGAGTAGCTCTTGCTCGTCCGCATCCAAAGGACCGGACGGGAGGCCGCGGGGTGGCCGGAAAGTGACCGGCGACGAGGTTTGGTGGCGGCGGCACGGTGGCTTGCGGGTTTGGGGTTGTGGTGTGCTAGGGGAGGAGCTGGTGCGTGCGTTCGGCTCCTGGGAGCACGGTGAGTACAAAGGCAGGCTCAACAAGGTACGGCGACAGCTGTGGCCATGGCAGCAACACGGCAGGGCGACGGCGAGCTCGGGCACGACGGGGATCGAGGCTAGCAGAGAGAAACAGAGGGGGCGAGCATAGGGGAAGGTGTAGAAGCTCACAAGGGATCGGGGGAGAAGCTCAGCGGCTCGGGGAAGCTTCTGCGACGACGAATCGACGGGCGGCAATCGTCGGGGCAGAGGATGATGACGATGGCGATGGCGGCGTTCCAGGGCACCCGGCGTTGCGTGACTCGGCGAGGAGGACGAAGGTGATGAGGCGGATCCCTGAGGCACGTCGGGGAGGCGAGAGAGAGGCAGTGGCCATGGTGAACGGCGACGGTGGCGATGAGCTCCGCTCTGTGGTGCGCGCGAGAGGGGAGTAGAGGAGGGGAGAGGAATGGGGAGAGTGAGAGGGGCCTGGGGGGTGCGTGGCGTCCTTAGCCAACTCCGAACGGTCGGCGGCAAGCAGGAGGTGGCGATGTGTGCGCGCGCGCGCCGCGGGCACACGCCTTGGTCCTCCTGGCGGGAGGTTGGTGGTGACTGGCAGAGGCCAGTGGGCTGGGCCTCTGCTGGCTGGGCCGAACAGGTAATTGGGCTGTTGGCAGGTAGGCCAGGTAAGTGGTTGGGCTTCTCTCTCTCTCTCTCTCTCTCCGTCCTTTCTATTTTTCTTACTGTTTTGTTTTTTCTGTCTTTTGCCACTGTTTTCAATTTCAAAATAGAATCCAAACACTGCCAATAAACCTTTCAATATTTTTATGTTGCTAACTGGATTGTTCCCAATGCACATAAAATATTTCAAAGTTATTTGAATATATATTCTATATATTAAGAATATAGATCCAAATTCAAATACAATATGATTTAAATTCAATGTCCCAAAATATTCCATAAAATTGTTCCAGAATTTTGGATTGATGTATAGCTCTTTCCAAAATTACCAAAACTATTTTTAGGCATTTTGGCTTCACTGAATGCATTTTCAGGGTTCTTGCCCTTTATTTAAAATTTTGAGGCTTCCACTTTCCTCAATTCAAGTTTCATATGAATTTAAACATGATGACATGGATGCAAATGCTAGCCTAGAGCACTACTAGACTAGGGATGTGGCAGTAGAAGCCAATGGCTGGCTGACGGAGTTTGGATGCACAGTTTGAATTATGACATAAAGTACTTTGATACATAGAGTCAAACATAATCATTTATTTACACCCGGTCTAGCCCATCTATTAAGGTGTCTAGAGTGCAGTCCTTCTGTGAAAACTGAGCAGCAGGCATGATACTCTCGTATGCGAGACTGCTGGGTATTTCTTCCCCGTCCGGCCCCATAGGTCCTACCTCGGCTAGGTACGTCGTATCAACACCTGTATACTGGGTCTTAACCATGGCCCAGGCCTTCCTCGGCCCTTCCCGGCAGGAGGACACCTTCCCAGCCTGGATCCAGCGCCGAGCCCTTTTCAGATGTTCGGCTAGGACGGCCATGTCTTCGGGCACGTCCTCCACCTCGCGCTATAAATCCTTGAAGACACCCTTCATCGATTTCAGCGCACTCTCGTGCACCACGCATAGATGAGCCACCATATCTTCGGGCACCGGACCTCGAACGTTAAGGGTTGGCCGGACAGAGAAGCTGCCAAGAAACATAAGTTAGCCTGCTAATTACCTCAGGTAATCGACACACTTAGGAACGGTTCTCGAAATCAAAACTTACCAAAAATCATCTCATCCGTTTGACGATTCTTTGCCTCGGTAACAACCTGTTGAGCTTTTAAACTCTCAATCTCTTGGGCTTGTCGGGCATTTTCTGCCCTAAGTGCATTAGTACCATCCCTTCTTTGGGTTAGTACATGTTGGTTGGCCTGGCACTGTGATTCCGTATACATCAAATCCTTGCGGGCCTACTTAAGATTTCTTTCAAGATGACCTAGGGCTTCCGCTGCTACATTGGATTATGTTGTTAGGCCATCTCAAGATCTCCATAGCGACAACTTTATATGCCAAACAAGCACTTATTGTGCGCCTCCCTGGTGAACCTTTTCACCTGCTCCACCTCGGCCAAGGTGGCATCCAACTTCCCCATTGTCTGGGAAAGAGCTTCAGATAGCCGATCATTCCTCGCCCGAGCAATATGTCAAAAATGGCTTTTTAGGTTAAATTCAAGCCTCGCTACGGGCAACCTTGCCCATATCAAGTCTTAGGGGATACTGCCATGGTCGACAGTTTCGTTTGTCTTTAAACAAACAGAAAGATATTAGAAATCTTCAAGATAAAAGGGCTTGGGCGGAACTTTACTTGCAGGCCCTGCGACATAACGCTTACTGCTTTCTCAAACCTACAGCGGGCCGCTCCGAGGTGCGCTTGTTAGGGAACGTAGTAATTTCAAAAATTCCTACGCACATGCAAGATCATGGTGATGCATAGCAACGAGAGGAGAGAGTGTTGTCCATGTACCCTCGTAGACCGAAAGCGGAAGCGTTAGCACACCGTGGTTGATGTATTCGTACGTCTTCACGATCCGACCGATCAAGTACCGAACGCACGGCACCTCCGAGTTCTGCACACGTTCAACTCGATGATGTCCCTCGAACTCCGATCCAGCCGAGCTTTGAGGGAGAGTTCCGTCAACACGACGGCGTGGTGACGAAGATGATGTTCTACCGACGCAGGGCTTCGCCTAAGCACCACTACGATATGATCGAGGTGGATTATGGTGGAGGGGGGCACCGCACACGGCTAAGAGATCCAAGTGATCAATTGTTGTGTCTATGGGGTGCCCCTGGCCACGTATATAAAGGAGTGGAGGAGGGGAGGGACCGGCCCTCTCTATGGCGCGCCCTAGGGGAGTCCTACTCCCACCGGGAGTAGGATTCCCCCTTTCCTAGTAGAACTTGGAGCCCTTCCAAATAGTAGGAGTAGGAGGGAAGGAAAGGGAAGGGAAAAGGAGAAGGAAGGGGGCGCCCCCCTCCCTAGTCCAATTCGGACCAGCCCATGGGGAGGGGTGCGGCCACCCTTTGAGGCCTTTCTCTCCTTTCCCGTATAGCCCATTAAGGCCCAATACGAATTCCCGTAACTCCCCGGTACTCCCGAAAATACCCGAATCACCCGGAACCTTTCCGATGTCCGAATATTATCGTCCAATATATCGATTTTTACATCTCGACCATTTCGAGACTCCTCGTCATGTCCCCGATCTCATCCGGGACTCCGAACTCCTTCGGTACATCAAAACACATAAACTCATAATATAACCGTCATCGAACTTTAAGCGTGCGGATCCTACGGGTTCGAGAACTATGTAGACATGACCGAGACACGTCTCCGGTCAATAACCAATAGCGAAACCTGGATGCTCATATTGGCTCCTACATATTCTATGAAGATCTTTATCGGTCAAACCGCATAACAACATACGTTGTTCCCTTTGTCATCGGTATGTTACTTGCGCGAGATTCGATCGTCGGTATCTCAATACCTAGTTCAATCTCGTTACCGGCAAGTCTCTTTAATCGTTTCGTAATACATCATGCCGCAACTAACTCATTAGTTGCAATGCTTGCAAGGCTTCAAGTGATGTGCATTACCGAGTGGGCCCAGAGATACCTATCCGACAATCGGAGTGACAAATCCTAATCTCGAAATACGCCAACCCAACAAGTACCTTCGGAGACACCTGTAGAGCACCTTTATAATCACCCAGTTACGTTGTGACGTTTGGTAGCACACAAAGTGTTCCTCCGGTAAACGGGAGTTGCATAATCTCATAGTCATAGGAACATGTATAAGTCATGAAGAAAGCAATAGCAACAAACTAAACGATCAAGTGCTAAGCTAATGGAATGGGTCAAGTCAATCACATCATTCTCCTAATGATGTGATCCCGTTAATCAAATGACAACTCATGTCTATGGTTAGGAAACATAACCATCTTTGATCAACGAGCTAGTCAAGTAGAGGCATACTAGTGACACTCTGTTTGTCTATGTATTCACACATGTATTATGTTTCCGGTTAATACAATTCTAGCATGAATAATAAACATTTATCATGATATAAGGAAATAAATAATAACTTTATTATTGCCTCTAGGGCATATTTCCTTCAGTCTCCCACTTGCACTAGTGTCAATAATCTAGTTCACACCGCCATGTGATTTAATACCAATAGTTCACATCACCATGTGATTAACACCCATAGTTCACATCGACATGTGACCAACACCCAAAGGGTTTACTAGAGTAAATAATCTAGTTCACATCGCTATGTGATTAACACCCAAAGAGTACTAAGGTGTGATCATGTTTTGCTTGTGAGAGAAGTTTAGTCAACGGGTCTGCCACATTCAGATCCGTAAGTATTTTGCAAATTTCTATGTCAACAATGCTCTGCACGGAGCTACTCTAGCTAATTGCTCCCACTTTCAATATGTATTCAGATTGAGATTTAGAGTCATCTAGATCAGTGTCAAAATTTGCATCGACGTAACCCTTTACGGCGAACCTTTTTGTCACCTCCATAATAGAGAAACATATCCTTATTCCACTAAGGATAATTTTGACCGCTGTCCAGTGATCTACTCCTAGATCACTATTGTAGTCCCTTGCTAAAAACAGTGTAGGGTATACAATAGATCTGGTACACAGCATGTCATATTTTATAGAACCTATGGCCAAGGCATAGGGAATGACTTTCATTCTCTTTCTATCTTCTGCCGTGGTCGGGCTTTGAGTCTTACTCAGTTTCACACCTTGTAACACAGGCAAGAACTCTTTCTTTGACTGTTCCATTTTGAACTACTTCAAAATCTTGTCAAGGTATGTACTCATTGAAAAACTTATCAAGCGTCTTGATCTCTCTCTATATAGATCTTGATACTCAATATGTAAGCAGCTTCACCGAGGTCTTTCTTTGAAAAACTCCTTTCAAACACTCCTTTATGCTTTGCAGAATAATTCTACATTATCTCCGATCAACAATATGTCATTCACATATACTTATCAGAAATGATGTAGTGCTCCCACTCACTTTCTTGTAAATACAGGCTTCACCACAAGTCTGTATAAAACTATATGCTTTGATCAACTTATCAAAGCGTATATTCCAACTCCGAGATGCTTGCACCAGTCCATAGATGGATCGCTGGAGCTTGCATATTTTGTTAGCACCTTTAGGATTGACAAAACCTTCTGGTTTCATCATATACAACTCTTCTTTAATAAATCCATTAAGGAATGCAGTTTTGTTTATCCATTTGCCAGATTTCATAAAATGTGGTAATTGCTAACATGATTCGGACAGACTTAAGCATAGATACGAGTGAGAAACTCTCATCGTAGTCAACACCTTGAACTTGTCGAAAACCTTTTGCAACAATTCTAGCTTTGTAGATAGTAACACTACTATCAACGTCCGTCTTCCTCTTGAAGATCCATTTAATCTCAATGGCTCACCGATCTTTGGGCAAGTCAATCAAAGTCCATACTTTGTTCTTATATATGGATCTCATCTCAGATTTCATGGCCTCAAGCCATTTCGTGGAATCTGGGCTCATCATCGCTTCCTCATAGTTCGTAGGTTCGTCATGGTCAAGTAACATGACCTCCGGAACATGATTACCGTACCACTCTGGTGCGGATCTCACTCTGGTTTACCTACGAGGTTTGGTAGTAACTTGATCTGAAGTTACATGATCATCATCATTAGCTTCCTCACTAATTGGTGTAGGAGTCACAGAAACAGATTTCTGTGATGAACTACTTTCCAATAAGGGAGCAGGTACAGTTACCTCATCAAGTTCTACTTTCCTCCCACTCACTTCTTTCGAGAGAAACTCCTTCTCTAGAAAGGATCCATTCTCAGCAATGAATAACTTGCCTTTGGATCTGTGATAGAAGGTGTACCCAACATTTTCTTTTGGGTATCCTATGAAGACGCACTTCTCCGATTTGGGTTTGAGCTTATCAGGTTGAAACTTTTCCACATAAGCATTGCAACATCAAACTTTAAGAATCGACAACTTTGGTTTCTTGCCAAACCACAGTTCATACGGCGTCGCCTCAACGGATTTAGATGGTGCCATTTTAACGTGAATGCAGCTGTCTCTAATGCATAACCCCAAAACTATAGTGATTAATCGGTAAGAAACATCATAGATTGCACTATATCCAATAATAGTACGGTTATGACGTTCGGACACACCATTATGCTGTGGTGTTCCAGGTGGCATGATTTTGTGAAACTATTCCACATTATTTTAATTGAAGACCAAACTCTAACTCAAATATTTGTCTCTGCGATCAGATTGTAGAAACTTTATTTTCTTGTCACGATGATTTTCCACTTCACTCTGAAGTTCTTTGAACTTTTCAAATGTTTCAGACTTATGTTTCATCAAGTAGATATACCCATATCTGCTCAAATCATCTGTGAAGGTCAGAAAATAACGATACCCGCCGCGAGCCTCAACACTCATCGGACTACATACATCAGTATGTACATTTCCAATTTGTCAGTTGCTCGCTCCATTGTTCCAGAGAATGGAGTCTTAGTCATCTTGCCCATGAGGCATGGTTCGCAAGCATCAAAATGATTCATAATCAAGTGATTCCAAAAGCCCATCAGCATGGAGTTTCTTCATGCGCTTTACACCAATATGACCTAAACGGCAGTGCCACAAGTAAGTTGCACTATCATTATTAACTTTGCATCTTTTGGCTTCAATATTATGAATATGTGTATCACTACGATCGAGATCCAATGAACCATTTTCATTGGGTGTATGACCATAGAAGGTTTTATTCATGTAAACAGAACAACAATTATTCTCTAACTTAAATGAATAACCGTTTTGCAATAAACATGATCAAATCATATTCATGCTCAACGCAAACACCAAATAACATTTATTTAGGTTTAACACTAATCTCGAAAGTATAGGGAGTGTGCGATGATGATCATATCAATCTTGGAACCACTTCCATCACACATCGTCACTTCACCCTTAACTAGTCTCTGTTCATTCTGCAACTCCCGTTTTGGGTTACTACTCTTAGCAACTAAACCAGTATCAAATACCGAGGGGTTGCTATAAACACTAGTAAAGTACACATCAATTACATGTATATCAAATATAGCATTGTTCACTTTGCCATCCTTCTTATCCGCTAAATACTTGGGGCAGTTCCGCTTTTAGTGACCAGTCCCTTTGCAGTAGAAGCACTTAGTCTCAGGCTTAGGTCCAGACTTGGGCTTCTTCACTTGAGCAGCAACTTGCTTGCCGTTCTTCTTGAAGTTCCCTTTCTTTCCCTTTGCCTTTTTTGAAACTAGTGGTCTTGTTAATCATCAACACTTGATGCACTTTCTTGATTTCTACCTTCATCGATTTCATCATCATGAAAAGCTCGGGAATCATTTTCGTCATCCCTTGCATACTATAGTTCATCACGAAGTTCTACTAACTTGGTGATGGTGACTAGAGAATTCTGTCAATCACTATTTTATCTGGAAGATTAACTCCCACTTGATTCAAGCGATTGTAGTACCCAGACAATCTGAACACATGCTCACTGCTTGAGCTATTCTCCTCCATCTTTTAGCTATAGAACTTGTTGGAGACTTCATATCTCTCAACTCGGGTATTTGCTTGAAATATTAACTTCAACTCCTGGAACATCCATATGATCCATGACGTTCAAAACGTCTTTGAAGTCCCGATTCTAAGATGTTAAGCATGGTGCACTAAACTATCAAGTAGTCATCATATTGAGCTAGCCAAACATTCATGACGTCTGCATCTGCTCCTGCAATAGGTGTGTCACCTAGCGGTGCATCAAGGACATAATTCTTATGTGCAGCAATGAGGATAAACCTCAGATCACGGATCCAATCCGCATCATTGCTACTAACATCTTTCAACTTAGTTTTCTCTAGGAACATATCAAAAATAAAACAGGGGAGCTAAACGCGAGCTATTGATCTACAACATAGATATGCTAATACTACCAGGACTAAGTTCATGATAAATTTAAGTTCAATTAATCATATTACTTAAGAACTCCCACTTAGATAGACATCCCTCTAATCCTCTAAGTGATCACGTGATCCAAATCAACTAAACCATAACCGATCATCACGTGAAATGGAGTAGCTTTCAATGGTGAACATCACTTATGTTGATCATATCTACTATATGATTCACGCTCGACATTTCGGTCTCAGTGTTCCGAGGCCATATCTGCATATGCTAGGCTCGTCAAGTTTAACCTGAGTATTCTGCGTGTGCAAAACTGGCTTGCACCCGTTGTAGATGGACGTAGAGCTTATCACACCCGATCATCACGTGGTGTCTGGGCACGACGAACTTTGGCAACGGTGCATACTCAGGGAGAACACTTTTATCTTGAAATTTAGTGAGAGATCATCTTATAATGCTACCGTCAATCAAAGCAAGATAAGATGCATAAAAGATAAACATCACATGCAATCAAAATATGTGACATGATATGGCCATCATCATCTTGTGCCTTTGATCTCCATCTCCAAAACATTGTCATGATTTCCATCGTCACCGGCATGACACCATGATCTCCATCATCTTGATCTATATCAATGTGTCGTCACATGGTCGTCTCGCCAACTATTGCTCTTGCAACTATTGCTATCGCATAGCGATAAAGTAAAGCAATTATTTGGCGCTTGCATCTTATGCAATAAAGAGACAACCATAAGGCTTCTGCCAGTTGCCGATAACTTCAAAAAAACATGATCATCTTATACAACAACTTATATCTCATCACGTCTTGACCATATCACATCACAACATGCCCTGCAAAAACAAGTTAGACGTCCTCTACTTTGTTGTTGCAAGTTTTTACGTGGCTGCTACGGGCTGAGCAAGAACCGTTCTTACCTACGCATTAAAACCACAACGATAGTTTGTCAAGTTAGTGATGTTTTAACCTTCTCAAGGACCGGGCGTAGCCACACTCGGTTCAACTAAAGTTGGAGAAACTGACACCCGCTAGTCACCTGTGTGCATAGCACGGCGGTAAAACCAGTCTCGCGTAAGCGTACGCGTAATGTCGGTCCGGGCCGCTTCATCCGACAATACCGCCGAATCAAAGTGTGACATGCTGGTAAGCAGTATGACTTATATCGCCCACAACTCACTTGTGTTCTACTCATGCATATTACATCAACGCATAAAACCTGGCTCGGATGCCACTGTTAGGGAACGTAGTAATTTTAAAAATTCCTACGCACATGCAAGATCATGGTGATGCATAGCAACGAGAGGAGAGAGTGTTGTCCACGTACCCTCTTAGACCGAAAGCGGAAGCGTTAACACAACGTGGTTGATGTAGTCGTACGTCTTCACGATCCGACCGATCAAGTACCGAACGCACGGCCCCTCCGAGTTCTGCACATGTTCAACTCGATGATGTCCCTCAAACTTTGATCCAGCCGAGCTTTGAGGGAGAGTTCCGTCAGCACGACGGTGTGGTGACGATGATGATGTTCTACCGACGCAGGACTTCGCCTAAGCGCCACTACGATATGATCGAGGTGGATTATGATGGAGGGGGGCACCGCACACGGCTAAGAGATCCAAGGGATCAATTGTTGTGTCTATGGGGTGCCCCCTGGCCACGTATATTAAGGAGTGGAGGAGGGGAGGGGCTGGCCCTCTCTATGGCACGCCCTAGGGGAGTCCTACTCCCACCGGGAGTAGGATTCCCCCTTTCCTAGTAGAACTAGGAGCCCTTCCAAATAGTAGGAGTAGGAGGGAAGGAAAGGGAAGGGAAAAGGAGAAGGAAGGAAGGGGGCGCCCCCCTCCCTAGTCCAATTCGGACCAGCCCATGGGGAGGGTTATGGACACCCTTTGAGGCCTTTCTCTCCTTTCCCATATAGCCCATTAAGGCCCAATACGAATTCCCGTAACTCCCCGGTACTCCCGAAAATACCCGAATCACTCGGAACCTTTCCGATGTCCGAATATAGTCGTCCAATATATCGATTTTTACGTCTCGACCATTTCGGGACTCCTCGTCATGTCCCCGATCTCATCCGGGGCTCCGAACTCCTTCGGTACATCAAAACACATAAACTCATAATATAACCGTCATCGAACTTTAAGCATGCGGACCCTACGGGTTCGAGAACTATGTAGACATGACCGAGACACGTCTCCGGTCAATAACTAGTAGCGGAACCTGGATGCTCATATTGGCTCCTACATATTCTATGAAGATCTTTATCGGTCAAACCGCATAACAACATACGTTGTTCCCTTTGTCATCGGTATGTTACTTGCCCGAGATTCGATCGTCGGTATCTCAATACCTAGTTCAATCTCGTTACCGGCAAGTCTCTTTAATCGTTCCGTAATACATCATGCCGCAACTAACTCATTAGTTGGAATGCTTGCAAGGCTTCAAGTGATGTGCATTACCGAGTGGGCCCAGAGATACCTATCCGACAATCGGAGTGACAAATCCTAATCTCGAAATACGCCAACCCAACAAGTACCTTCGGAGACACCTGTAGAGCACCTTTATAATCACCCAGTTACGTTGTGACGTTTGGTAGCACACAAAGTGTTCCTCCGGTAAACGGGAGTTGCATAATCTCATAGTCATAGGAACATGTATAAGTCATGAAGAAAGCAATAGCAACAAACTAAACGATCAAGTGCTAAGCTAATGGAATGGGTCAAGTCAATCACATCATTCTCCTAATGATGTGATCCCGTTAATCAAATGACAACTCATGTCTATGGTTAGGAAACATAACCATCTTTGATCAACGAGCTAGTCAAGTAGAGGCATACTAGTGACACTCTGTTTGTCTATGTATTCACACATGTATTATGTTTCCGGTTAATACAATTCTAGCATGAATAATAAACATTTATCATGATATAAGGAAATAAATAATAACTTTATTATTGCCTCTAGGGCATATTTCCTTCAGCGCGCCCATCGAGCTCAGGGCATTAAACTCTTGGTCGGTAAAGGCCGGGCTCTTGAGAGAAGTCTTTCGCCGACGATGGTCTGCAGCACTTTCAACCTCGGAATTAGTGGCCGAGAAGGCCTCTGAGTCTTCGGACTGAGGAACTCCGGGGGTAGTTCCCGAAATATGTCGCGCCACCATATCTCCACTTGGAGCCGCTGTCACTCCGGCCCTTGCGCCCGTCGGCGTTGAGGAAGGAGTGAAATGCCTGTAAATAGTTAAGTAGTTAAAATCCGAGATGTCATTCCCGTGGAACACTATAATGGGGAGATTACATGGGAATTGAGGGAGCACTTTCGCCTGCCCCCATGACTTCCTCCTGTGCCCAAGCTTCTTGCGCCGCCTACAAGGGGCTCCCTCGAGGGGTCATCTCTCTATGTGGATGTTTTGAACGATGTCCCTTTGGAGGAGAAGTCAGGCGACCATGGGCTTGGGGGCGAGGAGCTCGCTTTTTTTTAGAGGAAGGGGTGTTACCAATGAAGCTGGCCTCGTCCCTGGTACATCGGGGGCAAGGACCACCCTTGAGCCGACAAGGCTCTCTAGATAAAACTTCCTCCCTTCGTAGATGACGGCTAAATCCTCATCCTCATTAAAGAGGGGTCCTTCCCTCGGTGGTGTGTCTCCGGCTCGGGTGTCGGGCTGCTTATAACCTCGACCCTACGTCTCCATCTCCGTTCAAAACCAGTAAATGACCGATCAGATAAATTGATTATTGAACAACTCGGATGGACAAGAAAATCAGGGAAAACTTACTATGTCGGTGGGATTGTAGTAGGACAACCCATCTCGGAATTGTCGCCGGGTGAAGTCCGTCACCGCCCCCTGATAGATATCGGTCCCGTTGGTCAAAGAAGCTATGCCGAATTGTTCGTGAAGACTCTTTGGTCTTGTTGTAGCCGCACAACAGATGAGGGTGCTGCCAAAGTGGTTGGAATCTTTGGTTTATTGTCGTGGCCATTACATCTATTATAGTAAGGCCGATCCTCCCTAATTGCTTCACCTGAGCCGCCAACTTTGGTTATCTCGGCACCTTCCTCTTGGGCGGAGCCCTGCGGCCTTCAACTATAATGCCTCTTCAGGTGTTCCGAGGAGAATGAGGGGAGTCCGGGCCGAACTGGCTCGAGGAGGGGGACGTCTATTGGGGATCGTAGCAGAAATTCAAATTTTTTCCTACGTGTCACCAAGATCAATCTATGGAGATACTAGCAACGAGAGAGAGGAGTGCATCTTCATACCCTTGAAGATCGCAATGCGGAAGCGTTGCAAGAACGTGGTTGGTGGAGTCGTACACGTAGCGATTCAGATCGCGATCGATTCCGATCTAAGCGCCGAACAACAGCGCCTCCGCGTTCAACAAAGGTACAGCCCGGTGACGTCTCCCGCGCCTTGATCCAGCAAGGAGAGAGGGAGAGGTTGGGGAAGACTCCGTCCAGCAGCAGCACGATGGTGTGGTGATGGTGGAGGAGCGTGGCACGCCAGCAGGGCTTCGCCAAGCACTGCAAGACACGAGGAGGAGAAGGTATTGGAGGGGAGGGGGCTGCGCCAAGTGCAAGGGTCTGGCCGCTCTCCCACCCCTCCACTATTTATAGGTGGGGGGAGAGAGGGGTCCGGCCCCCCTAGATCCCATCTAGGGTTGGGGCAGCGGCCAAGGGGGGGGAGGAGTGCCTCCCAAGTCAAGTGGAGGCCCTCCCCCTTAGGGTTTCCCCTCTCCCATGCGCATGGGCCTTGGGGGGCTGGTACCCATGGCCCATTAAGGCTAGGGAGCCCCCTACAGCCCATGCTGCTGTATTGGACGCGGTGGAACATTTTTCGGACCCCCGGACCCCTCCGGAATCCTCCGGAACCTTTCGGAAGCTTCCCAATACAATACCGGGAAAACCGAACTTTTCCTGGAACCCGAACAACAACTTTCCATATATAAATCTTTACCTCCAGACCATTCCAGAACTCCTCGTGACGTCCGGGATCTCATCTGGGACTCCGAGCAACATTCGGCAACCGCGTACATACTTTCCCTATAACCCTAGCATCATCGAACCTTAAGTGTGTAGACCCTACGGGCTCGGGAATCATGCAGACATGACCGAGACATCTCTCTGGTCAATAACCAACAGCGGGATCTGGATACCCATGTTGGCTCCCACATGTTCGACGATGATCTCATCGGATGAACCACGATGTCAAGGATTCAGTCAATCCCGTATACAATTCCCTTTGTCTACCGGTATAGTACTTGCCCGAGATTCGATCGTCGGTATCCCCATACCTTGTTCAATCTCGTTACCGGCAAGTCTCTTTACTCGTTCCGTAACACATCATCCCGTGATCAACTCCTTGGTCACATTGTGCACATTATGATGATGTCCTACCGAGTGGGCCCAGAGATACCTCTCCGTTTACACGGAGTGACAAATCCCAGTCTCAATTCGTGCCAACCCAACAGACACTTTCGGAGATACCCGTAGTGCACCTTTATAGCCACCCAGTTACGTTGTGACGTTTGGTACACCCAAAGCATTCCTACGGTATCCGGGAGCTGCACAATCTCATGGTCTAAGAAAATGATACTTGACATTAGAAAAGGTTTAGCATACGAAGTACACGATCTTGTGCTAGGCTTAGGATTGGGTCTTGTCCATCACATCATTCTCCTAATGATGTGATCCCGTTATCAATGACATCCAATATCCATGATCAGGAAACCATGACCATCTATTGATCAACGAGCTAGTCAACTAGAGGCTTACTAGGGACATGTTGTGGTCTTTGTATTCAAACATGTATTACGGTTTCTGGATAATACAATTATAGCATGAACAATAGAAAATTATCATGAACAAGGAAATACAATAATAACCATTTTATTATTGCCTCTAGGGCATATTTCCAACAGTCTCCCACTTGCACTAGAGTCAATAATCTAGTTCACATCACTATGTGATTGTAATGAATCCAACACCCATGGGGTATGTTCATATTTTGCTTGTGAGAGAGGTTTATCAGTCAATGGGTCTGAACCTTTCAGATCCATGTGTGCTTTACAAGTCTCTATGTCGTCTTGTAGATGCAGCTACCACGCGCTACTTGGAGTTATTCCAAATAACTGCTCTACTATACGAATCCGTTTTACTCCTCAGAGTCATCCGGATTAGTGTCAAAGTTTGCATTGACGTAACCCTTTACGACGAACTCTTTTACCACCTCCATAAACGAGAAAATTCCTTAGTCCACTAGTTACTAAGGATAAGTTCGACCGCTGTCATGTGATCCATTCCTGGATCACTCTTGTACCCCTTGACTGACTCATGGCAAGGCACACTTCAGGTGCGGTACACAGCATAGCATACTGTAGAGCCTATGTCTAAAGCATAGGGGACGACCTTCGTCCTTTCTCTCTCTTCTGCCGTGGTCAGGTCTTGAGTCTTACTCAATATTCACACCTTGTAACACAGCTAAGAACTCCTTTGCTGATCTATTTTGAACTCCTTCAAAATCTTGTCACGGTATGTATTCATTCGAAAGTACTATTAAGCGTTTTTGATCTATCCTTATAGATCTTGATGCTCAATGTTCAAGTAGCTTAATCCAGATTTTCATTGAAAAACACTTTTCAAATAACCCTGCATGCTTTCCAGAAATTCTACATCATTTCTGATCAACAATATGTTAACAACATATACTCATCAAAAATTCTATAGTGCTCCCACTCACTTCTTTGGAAATACAAGTTTCTCATAAACTTTGTATAAACCCAAAATCTCTGATCATCTCATAAAAGCGTACCTTCCAACTCCAAGATGCTTACTCCAGTCCTTAGAAGGATTGCTGGAGCTTTGCATACTTGTCAGCATCTTTCAGGATCGACAAAACCTTCTGGTTGTATCACATACAACCTTTCCTCAAGAAAAACGTCGAGGAAACAATGTTTTGACATCCTATCTGCAAGATTTCATAAATAATGCAGTAACTGCTAACATAATTCCAACAGACTCTTAGCATCGCTACGAGTGAGGAAGTCTCATCGTAGTCAACTCCTTGTACTTGTCGGAGAACATCTTAATGACAAGTCGAGCTTTCTTAATGGTGACACTTATCATCATTGTCCGTCTTCTTTTTAAAATCCATCTGCACCCAATAGCCTTACGACCATCAAGTAGTTCTTTTAAAGTCTATACTTTGTTTTTATACATGGATCCTCTCTCGGATTTTATGGCCTCGAGCCATTCGTCGGAATTTGGCCCCACCATCGCTTCTCCATAGCTCGTAGGTTCATTGTTGTCTAGCAACATGACTTCCAAGACAGGATTACGTACCACTCTGAAGTAGTACACATCCTTGTCGACCTATGAGGTTTGGTAGTGACTTGATCTGAAGTTTCATGATCATTATCATAAGCTTCCACTTCAATTGGTGTAGGTGCCACAGGAACAACTTCCTATGCCCTGCTACACACTAGTTGAAGTGACGGTTCAGTAACCTCATCAAGTCTCCACCATCCTCCCACTCAATTCTTTCGAGAGAAACTTTTCCTCGAGAAAGGACCTGTTTCTAGAAACAATCACTTTTGCTTCTGGATCTGAAATAGGAGGTATACCCAACTATTTTTGGGTATTCTATGAAGATGCATTTATCCGCTTTGGGTTCGAGCTTATCAGCCTGAAACTTTTCACATAAGCGTCCCAGCCCCAAACTTTTAAGAAACGATAGCTTAGGTTTCTCTAAACCATAGTTCATACGGTGTCATCTCAACGGAATTGTGTGGTGCCTTATTTAAAGTGAATGCGGTTGTCTCTAATGCCTAACCCATAAACGATAGTGGTAATTTGATAAGAGACATCATGGTATGCACCATATCCAATAGGGTGCAGTTATGATGTTCGGACACACCATCACACTGTGGTGTTACAGGCGGTATTAGTTGTGAAACAATTTCCACAATGTCTTAATTGTGTGCCAAACTCGTAACTCAGATATTCATCTCTATGATCATATCATAGACATTTTATCATCTTGTCACGACGATCTTCAACTTCACTCTGAAATTACTTGAACCTTTCAATAATTCAGACTTGTGTTTCATCAAGTAAATATACTCAGCATCTACTCAAATCATCTGTGAAGTAAGAACATAACGATATCCACTACGTGCCTCAGCACTCATTGGACTACACACATCAAAATGTATTACTTCCAACAAGTTGCTTTCTTGTTCCATCTTATTGAAAACGAGGCCTTTCAGTCATCTTGCCCATGTGGTATGATTTGCATGTCTCAAGTGATTTAAAATCAAGTGAGTCCAAACGATCCATCTGTATGGAGTTTCTTCATGCATATCTACCAATAGACATGGTTCGCATGTCTCAATCTTCTCAAAAACGAGTGAGTCCAAAGATCCATCAACGTGGAGCTTCTTCATGCGTTTTACACCAACATGACTCAAATGGCAGTGCCACAAGTATGTGGTACTATCATTACTATCTTATATCTTTTGGCATGAACATGTGTATCACTATGATCGAGATTCAATAAACCATTTATTTTAGGTGCAAGACCATTGAAGGTATTATTCAAGTAAATAGAGTAACCATTATTCTCCTTAAATGAATAACCGTATGGCGATAAACATAATCCAATCATGTCTATGCTCAACGCAAACACCAAATAACAATTATTTAGGTTTAACACCAATCTCGATGGTAGAGGGAGCGTGTGATGTTTGATCACATCAACCTTGGAAACACTTCCAACATATCGTCATCTCACCTTTAGCTAGTCTCCGCAGCCTTTTATTTCGAGTTACTAACACTTAGCAACCGAACCGGTATTTATTACCCTGGTGCTACTAGGAGTACTAGTAAAGTACACAATAATATAATGTATATTCAAAATACTTCTGTCGACCTTGCCAGCCTTCTCATCTACCAAGTATCTAGGGTAGTTCTGCTTCAGTGACCTTTCCCCTCATTATAGAAGCACTTAGTCTCGGGTTTGGTTCAACCTTGGGTTTCTTCACCAGAGCAGCAACTGATTTGCCGTCTCATGAAGTATCCCTTCTATCCCTTGCCCTTCTTGAAACTAGTGGTTTTACTAACCATCAACAATTTATGCTCCTACTTGATTTCTACTTTCACGGTGTCAAACATCGCGAATTGCTCAAGGATCATCATGTCTATCCCTTATATGTTATAGTTCATCACTAAGCTCTAATAGCTTGGTGGCAGTGACTATGGAGAACTATCACTATCTCATCTAGAAGATTAGCTCCCACTCGATTCAAGCGATTGTAGTACTCAGACAATCTGAGCACATGCTCAACGATTGAGCTTTTCTCCCTTAGTTTGCAGGCTTAAGAAACTTGTCAGAGGTCTCATACCTCTTGACGTGGGCACTAGTCTGAAATCCCAATTTTAGTCTTTGGAACATCTCATATGTTCTGCGACGTTTCAAAAACGTCTTTGGTGCCACAATTCTAAACTGTTAGTATTACACACTGAACTATCACGTAGTCATCAAAATGTGTATGTCAGATGTTTCCCAACATCTACAGACGACGCTTGAGGTTCAACGCACTGAGTGGTGCATTAAGGACATAGCCCTTCTGTGCAGCAATGAGGACAATCCTCAGTTCACGGACCCAGTCCGCATAATTTCTACTGTCAACTCTCAACTAAATTTTCTCTAGGAACATATCTAAAATAGTAGAACCAAAGCGTGAGCTACGACATAATCTGCAAAGACCTTTTGACTATGTTCATGATAATTAAGTTCATCTGGTTATTTAATGAACTCCCACTTAGATAGACATCCCTCTAGTCATCTAAGTGATACATGATCTGAGTCAACTAGGCCGTGTCCGATCATCACGTGAGACGGACTAGTCATCATCGGTGAACATCTTCATGTTGATCGTATCCACTATACGTCTCATGTTCGACCTTTTGGTCTTCCGTGTTCCGAGGCCATGTCTGTACATGCTAGGCTCGTCAAGTTAACCTAAGTGTATTTCGTGTGTAAATCTGGCTTACGGCCGTTGTATGCGAACGTTAGAACCTATCACACCCGATCATCACGTGGTGCTTCGGAACAACGGACCTTAGCAACGGTGCACAGTTAGGGGGAACACAATTCTTGATATTTTAACGAGGGATCATCTTATTTATGCTACCGTCGTTCTAAGCAAATAAGATGTAAAAACATGACAAACATCACATGCAAATCATAAAGTGACATGATATGGCCAATATCATCTTGCGCCTTTTGATCTCCATCTTCGAGGCGCGGCATGATCACCTTCGTCACCGGTATGACACCATGATCTCCATCATCATGATCTCCATCATTGTGTCTTCATGAAGTTGCCTCGTCAACTATTACTTCTACTACTATGGCTAACGGTTAGCAATAAAGTAAAGTAATTACATGACGTTTATGTTGACACGCAGGTCATAAATAAATTAAGACAACTCCTATGGCTCCTGCCGGTTGTCATACTCATCGACATGCAAGTCGTGATTCCTATTACAAGGACATGATCAATCTCATACATCACATATATCATTCATCACATCCTTTTGGCCATATCACATCACAAAGCAAACCCTGCAAAAACAAGTTAGACGTCCTCTAATTGTTGTTGCATGTTTTACGTGGCTGCTATGGGTTTCTAGCAAGAACATTTCTTACATACGCAAAACCACAACGGTGATATGCCAATTGCTATTTACCCTTCATAAGGACCCTTTTCATCGAATCCAATCCGACTAAAGTGGGAGAGATAGACACCCGCCAGCCACCTTATGCATCAAGTGCATGTCAGTCGGTGGAACCAGTCTCACGTAAGCGTACATGTAAGGTCGGTCCGGGCCGCTTCATCCCACAATGCCGCCGGATCAAGATAAGACTAGTAAAGGTAAGCAAATTGAACAAATCATCGCCCACAACTGCTTTGTTTTCTACTCGTGCATAGAATCTACGCATAGACCTAGCTCATGATGCCACTGTTGGGGATCGTAGCAGAAATTCAAAAAATTTCCTACGTGTCACCAAGATCAATCTATGGAGAGACTAGCAATGAGAGAGAGGAGTGCATCTTCGTACCCTTGAAGATCGCAATGCGGAAGCGTTGCAAGAACGCGGTTGGTGGAGCCGTACACGCAGCGATTCAGATCGCGGTCGATTCCGATCTAAGCGCCGAACAACGACGCCTCCGCGTTCAACACACGTACAGCCCGATGACGTCTCCCGCGCCTTGATCCAGCAAGGAGAGAGGGAGAGGTTGGGGAAGACTCCGTCCAGCAGCAGCACGACGGCGTGGTGATGGTGGAGGAGCATGGCACGCCAGCAGGGCTTCGCCAAGCACTGCAAGACACGAGGAGGAGAAGGTATTGGAGGGGAGGGGGCTGCGCCAAGTGCAAGGGTCTGGCCGCCCTCCCACCCCTCCACTATTTATAGGTGGGGGGAGAGAGGGGGCCGGCCCCCCTAGATCCCATCTAGGGTTGGGGCGGCGGCCAAGGTGGGAGGAGTGCCTCCCAAGTCAAGTGGAGGCCCTCCCCCTTAGGGTTTCCCCTCTCCCATGCGCATGGGCCTTGGGGGGCTGGTACCCCTGGCCCATTAAGGTTAGGGAGCCCCCTATAGCCCATGCTGCTATATTGGACGCGGTGGAACATTTTCTGGACTTCCGGACCCCTCCGGAACCTTTCGGAAGCTTCCCGGTACAATACCGGAAAAACCGAACTTTTCCTGGAACCCGAACAACAACTTTCCATATATAAATCTTTACCTCCGGACCATTCCGGAACTCTTCGTGACGTCCAGGATCTCATCCGGGACTCCGAACAACATTCGGTAACTGCGTACATACTTTCCCTATAACCCTAGCGTCATCGAACCTTAAGTGTGTAGACCCTACGGGCTCGGGAATCATGCAGACATGACCGAGACATCTCTCTGGTCAATAACCAACAGCGGGATCTGGATACCCATGTTGGCTCCCACATGTTCCACGATGATCTCATCAGATGAACCACGATGTCGAGGATTCAGTCAATCCCGTATACAATTCCCTTTGTCTACCGGTATAGTACTTGCCCGAGATTCGATCGTCGGTATCCCGATACCTTGTTCAATCTCATTACCGGCAAGTCTCTTTACTCGTTTCGTAACACATCATCCCGTGATCAACTCCTTGGTCACATTGTGCACATTATGATGATGTCCTACCGAGTGGGCCCAGAGATACCTCTCCGTTTACACGGAGTGACAAATCCCAGTCTCGATTCGTGCCAACCCAACAGACACTTTCGGAGATACCCGCAATGCACCTTTATAGCCACCCAGTTACGTTGTGACGTTTGGTACACCCAAAGCATTCCTACGATATCCGGGAGCTGCACAATCTCATGGTCTAAGGAAATGATACTTGACATTAGAAAAGCTTTAGCATACGAAGTACACGATCTTGTGCTAGGCTTAGGATTGGGTCTTGTCCATCACATCATTCTCCTAATGATGTGATCCCGTTATCAATGACATCCAATGTCCATGATCAGGAAACCATGACCATCTATTGATCAACGAGCTAGTCAACTAGAGGCTTACTAGGGACATGTTGTGGTCTATGTATTCACACATGTATTACGGTTTCTGGATAATACAATTATAGCATGAACAATAGAAAATTATCATGAACAAGGAAATACAATAATAACCATTTTATTATTGCCTCTAGGGCATATTTCCAATAACGTCTTCTATCTAAAACCACCCAGTTGGCCAGACATCGGTATCCTCCCGAGGTGTGGCTGATGGCTATTCGGTCCCATCGATCCGGCAGACTTCGGCTGTCCCAACCTTGTATAACTTCTCGACAGGAGAGCAGGGCGCTATGCAGAAATACTTCCTCCATAGCCCGAAGTGTGCCTCGCACCCGAGGTGCATCTCGCAAAGGGCGACGTACCCCGCGATATGTAAAATCGAGTTGGGGTGAAGTGGTGACGCTGCAGCCCATAGAAATCCAACAGGCCCCGAAGGAAGGGGTGAATAGGAAATCCTAGGCCACGCAATAAGAAAGACACGAAGCATACCCTTTCGTCCTCTCGAGGGAAGGACAACTCTCCACGTGTACCTGCCCGTTGATTAACGTTAATCCTGCGCGCGTTGCTATTAGATCTGAATCTGACAGGTATCCTTGGGTAGCACTACTGCAGGATGCTACTAAAGCGACACTACGATCAGAGACCCTTAGACGAAACTGTGTGCGATGCAATATCTCAAATGGTGGTGTAAAATAACCGTCAAAAAAGGTGCAAGCCGTTTGCGATGGCGGGCACATCAAACACGGTTCAGATTTTACTTGCGTGTGTGATGCTGAGCATATGATTGATCCATACGAACTATTTGCGATTAGATAGAACAACAGAAACGGGCAGCCATATCAATGTGTGTGAAATATACGGCATATAGTTTGCTCCGATGAACTATTTGTGATGATCGAGGTGAACACAAACGATTCAGCGTAACAAGATGTGTGTGATACCCGACAAACAGGCCGGTAATCAGAATTGTGTGCGGTCATTATAGACAGCCCATACTGTCTTTTTTTGTGAATTGTGTGCTCGTCAGGGCACACAGTTCAACAAACCAACCTGTGGGCAATAATGTAGAAGATCTCTGTCGAATACTTATTACCAACCGTCTGCGATGAGATTGACAGGATAAACAGAGATAACAAATTAATATGAGCGAACGGAAACAAAGATATGTACAGTCTGCTTAATTTAGTCCTTCTTCTTCTTCTTGTTGTTGTTGGATGGCCCCGCAACATCATCTTGGCGAGGACGCTTCTTGCCACCGACGGCTGGCTTTTCATCGTCGTCGTCATCGTCGTTGCTGTCATCCTCCTCCTCCTCCTCCTTGTTCGACCATTCCTCCACCTCATCATCGTCGTCCTCTTCTCCGTCCTCCGACGGCTCCTCGTCTGTCTGGTTGTCGTCTGACAACTCCGGAGGCGGCGTCCCTTCCATGATCTGGATATAATCGAGGTCTGGACTCGACGCCGGACTCATGGAAGACGAGCGGGATGATTCCGATGTTGACCTATCATCGGGCGCCAGACTACTGGCCGAACTATTGTCCTTGTTGTCGCTCAACATGGCTGCAGAGTGTGTGCCAGTGTGTAGCACGGCCTGCCGGGGACGATGAAGATGGTGGACACTTAAGCGGGGTATGCAGAGAAGAGGAAATGCCAATTGAAGCGGGGGTTGACGTATTATCTAACCGCTGATATAATCAACCACAATTATTTGTACCCAGTCGCTCCAAATTTCTGGGGTTGCGCATGACTCCTATTGGCTGGTTTATTTTTTTAGGACACAAAGAAGGAACGAGTTTTGGGATTATGCACCGGTATAGGTACGAACGGAGTAGGACAGGTGGCAAGCAATACATTGAGCTCTTCTTATTGATAAAGCCAGTAATAATCAAACTACAAAGGAAAAGAAAAAAAGACAAAGGAAAATATCTGCACGAATCTTCGCGTAACATCAATGGCATATGACCTAGATGTGCATTACTTAGAGCACATCTAGATGTGCTTTAGCAATACTATAAAAAACCCTAATCATCATTGCAAACAACGCATAGAACATGGCCAATGCGACAACCCGAACTACACATGCTAGTTCCTTCTTGTCTCTTGCTTTCATCTGTTGCCTGTGATTGATTCTTTCTTGCTTCATCGTACTAATTGTACATTCCAGATCAGCCAGTTTCTTCTTCAGCTTTACGTTATCTTTTGCGAGCTTGGTAAGAACACTCTGAGCCCTACCATGCCATTCTTCATCCAGCCAGTTAACAAAGGCACATGCCTCATATCCCGGCCAATGTTAAATAGTATTCAGGATGAGCGGTGGCATTAACTGAAGTAAAATGATGAACTTAGCACTAACCTCTAAGGGGCAACCGAGAAACCGCTTGCCAATGTCGAATCTTTTCGTGCATACACGTTGAGCAGGAGTGTGCCCGTGCACACAACTCAACTTTTGGTACTTCTTGGTGGTGCAAAACTCGGAATCAAACTCGTGTTGCGGGAGTCTGGAGTCATGCTTCGGATCCGGTGGCATATTGCTTTCCTGGGGGGTGGGGGTGTCATTCAGGACGGATTCGGCAAGGAGTTATACTTTGGACATGTTAAAAAAGATCGGGATAGATTGGAACCTGACAGGACGATTCGGATCCATAGTACACATGCCTTCTGATGACCTTAGGCAAGTGCTCGGCGGCGACTGTCGTCGTGGCGGTGATACGAGCAAGAGCAGCCGCACCGAAACCATCAGCACCACACATCTGCATTCCCCCAATGTCAGCGCCACGCGAGGGAATTTGGAGGCTATGTAGGGATTTGGGGGAAATGGGGAAACTGTGGGGATAAGCTAACGGTCGGGAACTACCTATGGCACTATATGTTGTATACGGCACACTGTTTATACATGTCATTTTAGTTAGGTATTACAACGTCACACACGATTTCCGCACCAAACCGTGTGAGAAGACAACGTAGGTTAGACACGGTTGCCGTTACATAACCGTATGTGATGTACTACCATGTCCATATAATTGAGTTACAGTGATACTGTGTAAACAGCCGCTCTGCGGATATCCATAAAAAAACAGCCGCTCTGCATATAGAGATGGCGGCGGTGGCCTAGGCAGCGGCTACCGGAGAAGAGGTCAATCCTCGGCCGGTGGGCGGTGGCGGCGTCATAGGAGGTCAATCCCCGGTCTACGACGGGAGATAGGAGGAGCTCAACCATCGAGGTCGGCGGCGGCGTGATTCGAGCACATCCATCGCGGTCAATGGAGGGATAGTGGAGGTCGAACTTCAGGCGGTAGCCACACTAAGCTTTGCTCCTCGACCCTGCTGTCTCGGCGTGCCGCCGCATCGCGCTTCTCTGTTTGCTGGGTGGAGGTCGCCCCGTGGCTAATTAATTAAGTATTCTTTTCGTGAGTGGCTTAATTAAGGTATTCAATTCCTAAGGGTAGTGTTGTACTAGTACTCTGCATGTAAATTGACTGGCCATTAATTTTTGTCATTGCATGTCTGGATAACAACATGAAGCGCCCTCAGTAATTATGAAAATAAAACCTTGTGATTTATGCACGCATCTTTGGGAAGCAGTTAATCCGTGTATTAATATTGTTGTTTTGTTTTTAATTTCCATTCGTGTGGTGCGGATGGAACGATCTCGATGGACGAAGAATCGGAAAACCATAGATTTTATCAGTGGTGTGACAGAGTTCATGAATTTGGCTGAAAGTATAAAGAGGAGAATTGGTGATGCGGATTACATCCTGTGTCCATGTACTAATTGTGCCAACACAGACTCACATGAAGTTTCAGATGTCCAGTTGCACTTAGTCTCTAGGGGATTCATGGATGGATATACACGTTGGACCAGACACGGTGAAGAGGAGGTCATGGATGAAGATACCCAGGGCAGCGAGATGCCAAACCCTGACCAGTGTCACATGGATGTTAAATCTAACATCGGGGCAGAGGCGTCAAGCTACCAATGGAACACCGGAAAGCCGAAACACCCACTGGAAAACCAAGACGTCGACACAGATGACGACGATCTTGATATGCTAGATTTTGCTGCTATGATTGCAGATTTCGAGGGCCCAAAAAAGGATATGATTGGGTACAAGGATCTACCAACCATTGATGCGGACTCCAAGAAAGAATTGTATCCAGGTTGCAAAAATATATATTCCAAGTTGAGTGCCACCCTAGCGCTTCTCAGATTCAAAGCAGCAAACGGTCTATCAAACAAGGGCTTCACAGAGATGTTAGGTCTTTTCAAAGAAATTCTTCTGGAAGATAATGTGCTCCCTAGAATAATTAATGAAGTGAATAAAATTGTTTGCCCATTGGAACTTGAAGTACAAAAGATACACGCTTGTGTGAATGATTGTATATTGTACCGTGGTGAGTACAAAGATTTGTGTGCATGTCCCACATGCAAGCATGCACGATACAAGCGCAGGAGAGCAAAGGACAAGTAAAAATTGGATGACGAGATCAAGACAAGAATCTCGTCCAAGGTTGTTTGGTACTTGCCTTTAATTCCAAGGTTGAGGCGTTTGTTTGCAAACCCTAGAGAGGCAAAGAGGTTGCGGTGGCATCATGATGAGCGAATTGCGGATAAGTTTATGAGGCACCCGAAAGATGGGGCTCAGTGGGAATTAATCGACAATAAGTTTGTAGACTTTGCCAAGGAGCCTAGAAGTATAAGGCTGAGGGAGTGTACTGACGGGATGAATCCTTTTGGCAATATGAGCACCAATCACAGCACATGGCTGGTGCTTCTGTGCATATATAACCTAGATCCTTGGTTGTGTATGAAGAAAAAATACATTATGATGTCAATGATTATACAAGGCCCGAAGCAACCTGGAAATGACATTGACATTTACTTTCAGCTACTGGTAGAAGAACTGCTGACAGTGTGGATAGATGTGCCTGCTATAAAATGTTATGATGCTTACAGAAAGGAGATTTTTGATCTACATGCGATGCTGGTGCACACCATTCAAGATATGCTGGCATTAGGCAACACATCGGGGCAGAAAACAAAGGGAGATGTAGGGTGTGTCACATGCATGGATAGGACAGCTAGCAGAAGACTTCCCAACTCGCACAAAACCATGTATTTGCGTCATCGTAGGTTCTTACGGAAAAATCACCCATACCGAAAGATGAAAGCTGAATTTGATGGTACAACAGAGGAAGATGTGGGCCCAAGACCCTATGAAGGGGAGGTGGTCCACAACATGGCTAAAAAATTAATGTTGTGCTTGGCAAGAACCACTATTTGACAGTGAAACAAACACCCAAGGGCCAAGTGTTTAAGAAGAAATCGGTGTTCTGGAAATTACCTTACTGTGAGATTCTACATGTACGTCACTGCATCGATGTCATGCACGTAGAGAAGAATGTATGTGAAAGCATCCTTGGTACTCTGCTCAAGATTAAAGGTAAAGAAAGGATGGTGACGGTTCACGGCTCAATATGCTTGCTAATCAATCAAAACACAAGAGTGTAGCAGAAGATGATGACAAATTCATCAAATCTCACAAGAGTTACAATTTCAGTACAAAAGAAGCAACATCAGAAATCTTGTGGATGTGAGCTCAGGTAAAATGAAATTGGGACACATAAACTCACATGATTGCCACACAATGTTGACACAAATCCTCCCGGTGGCCATCAGGAATCTTATGGACAAAGATATAAGAAACACACTCATTGACCTCTGTGATTTCTTCGACCAACTATGGCAGAAAGTTATAGATCCTGAAGAGTTGGATCATATGCAAGATGATATTGCAAGAATATTGTCCAACCTAGAGATGTTTTTCCCACCGTCATTCTTTGATGTCATGGTCCATCTCACTGTGCACCTTGTCGATGAGATAAAGTATTGTGGTCCTGTGTTTCTTCGCAACATGTATCCCTTCTAGCGGTTCACGGGAATACTGAAGCACTTTTGTCGGAACTGAAACCATCCAGAGGCAAGCATCCTACAAGGTTATACCGCGGAGGAGGTGGTTGAGTTTTGCACTGAATACATGAAACAAAGACCTATAGGTTTGCCCCTCTCTCGCCACGAGAGAAGGATGAAAGGTAAGCCGGTCCTTGCTGGCACGCAAATGGCTGCACCCAGAGAATTGGCAGAGAAAGCCCATTTGACGGTACTGCTTAACAGCCTAGTTCTCAACGCTTATGCCGAAGAACACTTGTCGGAGATACGCCAAAGCTTCTTACCAATTGTGCCTTCATCAGATGTGGAGATGAAGGAGCACACTAAGAACTATGTCGAATGGCCGAAGAATCGTTTGGCACAAGGATCCATCGATGACATTGCTACGTGATTGGCACAAAATCCATCACCTATGGTGTAGACGTACCAAGCATATGCCATAAATGGATACACGTTCTACATTGAGGAACGTGATCAAAAGACCTCATATGAGAACAGCTCTGTTCGAATAGAATGCATGACTGTAAATGAAGCTGATAAAAGGGTATACTATGGAACCATCAAAGAGATTTGGGAGCTTGACTATGTGAAAGTTAAGGTGGCATTATTCAGGTGCGCATGGATCCCTCTTGGTCATGTAAGTATTGATGAGTACAGGAAGACCTGTGTTAACAGGACAACGATGGCATATCACGCGGACCCATTCATTCTTGCCAGCGATGCTACCCAGATTTTCTTTGTGGAAGACCCCTTGCATAAGAACTGCCATGTAGTGATGCATGGGAAGAGAAGGGTACTGGGTGTCGACGATGTTGCTGATGAGGACGAGTACGATGAATTTGATGAGTTGCCAGCCAAAGGATCACGCACCGGTGTAACAGAGAAGCGTAAAATCATCAGAAAACCCAAGTTCATTCGGGGTTAACTATAGGATCGAAAGTATGGCTAGAGGGGGGGTGATTAGACTACTTAACCAAATAGAAATCTAGCCTTTTCCCAATTTTAAGTCTTGGCAGATTTTAACAACTTAGCACAAGTCAAGCAATCAACCTACACATGCAAGTCTAAGAGTATAGCAGCAGAATGTAAAACATTGCACATGAAGGTAAAGGGAGGAGTTTGGAGGGAGCAAACGCAATGTAGACACGAAGATTTTTGGCATGGTTCCGATAGGTGGTGCTATCGTACATCCACGTTGATGGAGACTTCAACCCATGAAGGGTACCAGTTGCGCGAGTCCATGGAGGGCTCCACCCACGAAGGGTCCATGAAGAAGCAACCTTGTCTATCCCACCATGGCCATCGCCCATGAAGGACTTGCCTCACTAGGGTAGAGCTTCACGAAGTAGGCAATCTCCTTGCCCATACAAACTGCTTGGTTCAACTCCACAATCTTGACGAAGGTTCCCAAGTGACACCTAACCAATCTAGGAGACACCACTCTCCAAAAGGTAATAAATGGTGTGTTGATGATGAACTCCTTGCTCTTGTGGTTCAAATGATAGTCTCCCCAACACTCAACTCTCTCTCACTGATTTGGATTTGGTGGAAAGATGATTTGAATGGAAAGCAACTTGGGGATGGCTAGAGATCAAGATTCATATGGTTGGAATGGAATATCTTGGTATCAACACATGAGTAGGTGGTTCTCTATCAGAAAATGAATGTTGGAAGTGTAGGCATGTTCTGATGGCTCTCTCCACGAGTGAAGAGTGGGTGGAGGGGTATTTACAGCCTCCACACAAAATCTAACTGTTACACACAATTCACCAAACTCGGTAGGACTGAATCAGAAAACTTGGCGGGACCGATTCAGTTCAAAATGTGAACGTTAGGCTTTTCGATGGGACCGACATGTCGACTCAGTGGGACCGATTTGATTAGGGTTAGGGCATAACGTAATCTCGGTGAGACCGATTACACAAACTCGGTGGGACCGAATCGCTCATTTCGGTGAGAGCGAAACGTTACGAAAGGGAAATAGAGAGTTTGCATTGCGAACTCGATGGGACCGATCGCTCATCTCGGTTGGACCAAAATGTTACGAAGGGAAACAGAGAGTTTGCAATCCCATCTCGGTGAGATCGAGATCCCTATCGGTACGACCGATATGACTAGGGTTTCTGGCAGTGGCTATGTCAAGTGAACTCGGTGGCGCCGGATAGAACACTTCGGTGGGGCCAAGTTTGACTTTTTGGTTTGGGAGATATGTGGATATGAGAAAGTGGTTGATGGTTTTTGGAGCATATCACTAAGCATTTTGAGCAAGTAAGCCATTAAGCAACACCTCATCCCCTTTTAATAGTATTGGCTTTTCCTATGGACTCAATGTGATCTTGGATCACTAAAATGAAAAAGGTAGAGTCTTGAGCTTGAGCCAAAATGTGTCCTTAGCATTTTGAGGGGTCCACATTCTTAATCCATGCCATGCCAATCATTGAACTTTCTGAAATGATCATCTTGAAATAGTATTAGTTCAATGAGCTATATGTTGTTAATAATTACCAAAACCACCCAGGGATAGTTGCACTTTCATTAACGTAATGATCCCAGTTCCTCCATGTACATGGGAATTAAGCCGTAATACTAGTATTTATGCCTACCCTGCAACTTAATTCGTTCAATTTAGAACTATCACATGTACTGAATTTGTAAAGTTATGCCCGGTTTTCTGTTGATGTAAGAACCGCTAATATGTTGACCTTGATATGTTGTCAGCTCAGGCAATGAATATGAACTATTTTTGTTGTTGTTGTTATTGTTGTTGTTGTTGTTGTTGTTGTTGTTATTGTTGTTGTTATTGTTATTATTATATCATAGAGGTAGCACACTCAATTGATCTCACTACAGTATGTGTGAACAAAAATATGCAATCTGGGTTGTGAATAACACACGGTTCGTTGATGAAAGTCGTGTGCCGACCAAACCCCACCCACGATCTGAGTCATGCTTTTTGATTGGCCAGAACCCAAACCCCACGGATCGTACGTCTGCACCATTGGATGCTCCCAGATCGAACGGTGATCCTCATCCCTTTCGACATCACATGCAGTTCCGGTTGTAATTTTATTTTTATGCACAAAATGCACGTTAATCTCAAAAAATATCTTAAATATAGCTAACGATACCTGAAATGCGGCAGAAAATCAAACCCGTGGTATAATGGTGATTGCGTACCGTGGAAATTTTTATGAGGCCAAACGATGAAGTCACCGGCCACAGGAGTTTGAATTGACACGTCTCCTTTTGGAAACCATGATCCTTCATGTGAGATGCTCTGGTTTGGAAGGAGCGGTCATCAAAACTTGTGCCAAACCGATAATTCGAAGAGACTTGCAAAGATATCAAATCATGCATATAAGAATTCAAAGAAGAATCAAATATTGTTCATAGATAATCAAATTCATAAACCCATAATTCATCGGATCTCGTCAAACACACTGCAAAAAGAATTACATCGAATAGATCTCCAAGAACATCGAGGAGAACTTTTTATTGAGAACCAAAGAGAGAGAAGAAGCCATCTAGCTAATAACTATGGACCCGAAGGTCTGTGGTAAACTACTCACACATCATCGGAGAGGCTATCGTGTTGATGTAAGCCCTCCGTGGTCGAATCCCCCTCCGACAGATCGCCGGAGAAGGTCCCAGATGGGATCTCATGGGTACAGAAGGTTGCGGCGGTGGAAAAGTGGTTTCGTGGCTCCCCTGGATGTTTTAGGGTATAAGAGTATATATAGGCAAAGGAAGTAGGCCGGTGGAGCTACGAGGGGCCCACGAGGGTGGGGGGCGCGCCACCTACCTCGTGGCTTGCTTCCTTGACCTCCACTCCAAGTCTCTTGGATTGCGTTTGTTCCAAAAAAGATCCTCGCGAAAGTTTCATTCCGTTTGATATTCCTTTTCTGCGAAACACTGAAATAGGCAAAAACAACAACTGGCACTAGGCCTCCGGTTAATGGGTTAGTCCCAAAAATCTTTACCTAATAATAAAGCAAATTGGTTTTCTTTCGCCCGTCATGGCATTTTTCAGAAAAGTCCCTCTGTTTCAGAGAATTCAACCCACAGTCCTATTTTAAGTTAAAACGAATCATTATTTTCGTATTTTACACAAAAGTCCCTGTCTTTTCTTGAAATCAACCCACCGTCCGGATTTAAGTCACACCCGAACCGTTATTTTACATTTTTTGAAAAACCCTGATGTTTTATGTAATTCATCCGCGGATCATATTTAAGTCAAACAAATGCTTTTTAAAATCATCCATATCTTTTAAACCGTAACTCCGATTTGAACATGTATATATGAAATTTTATTAGAAAAATATGTAGAATATGAATATGAGATTATTTTTACCTGTTAAGTATTTTTAAATATTATTTTAGAATATATTTGATTCAAACCAAATGATTTTCTAAATTATCTATATCTTTTAAACCGTAACTTTGATTTTAACATATTATATATGAAATTTTATTAGAAAAATGTGTGGAATCTAAATATTATGTTAATTTTACTTGTTAAATATTTTTAAAATATTGTTATGGAAGCAAACTTATAATTTATAGTGCAAGATCCGTTTTTTTCATACCGGCGGCGATCCAGATTGCAAATAAACACCCCACTATAACCATATAGGGAAAAGAAAACATCGATAACTACACATGCATACCTCTGAAAAATGTCGAAGGGGAAAACAACAGATTTCTCATCGGATAGTGAGAGAAAGAGAGAGAGAGAGAGGGAGAGGGAGGAGAGAGGGAGAGAGAGACGTCTTAGGATTAACCATATTCAACACACGTTTGTTGTTGTTTTGTGTGAACACCGAGGCCATCACCGGCGGGGTGAGAAGGACGATAAGTGGCAACACAAATATGATGCCTCGCAAAAATAAAGGAGATGGACCTATTGTGGTCTTGAGTGATGGTTGTTGAGTTAAGATCGTGTGTTATGTTTTCTCTCCCGTTGCGACGCACGGGCTCTTTTGCTAGTAATATAAAAGTGCATATTAAAGCCCATTAAACATACAAAATAGATAATATAATAACATGGAACAATAAAAAATTATAGATATGTTGGAGACGTATCAGCATCCCCAAGCTTAATTCCTGCTCGTCCTCAAGTAGGTAAATGATAAAAACATAATTTTTGATGTGGAATGTTACCTAGCATAATTTTCAATGTAATTTTCTTTATTGTGACATGAATATTCAGATCCGAAAGATTCAAGACAAAAGTTTAATATTGACATAAAAATAATAATACTTCAAGCATACTAACAAAGTAATCATGTCTTCTCAAAATAACATGGCCAAAGAAAGTTATCCCTACAAACTCATATAGTCTGGCTATGCTCTATCTTCATCACACAAAATATTTAAATCATGCACAACCCCGATGACAAGCCAATAAATTGTTTCATACTTTTGATGTTCTTAAACTTTTTCAATGTTCACGCAATACATGAGCGCGAGCCATGGACATAGCACTATAGGTGGAATAGAATGGTGGTTGTGGAGAAGACAAAAATGAGAAGATAGTCTCACATCAACTAGGCGTATCAACGGGCTATGGAGATGCCCATCAATAGATATCAGTGTGAGTGAGCAGGGATTGCCATGCAACGGATGCACTAGAGCTATAAGTGTATGAAAGCTCAACAAAAGAAACTAAGTGGGTGTGCATCCAACTTGCTTGCTCACGAAGACCTTGAGCATTTTGAGGAAGCCCATCATTGGAATATACAAGCCAAGTTCTATAATGAAAAATTCCCACTAGTAAATGAAAGTGACAAAATAGGAGACTCTCTATCATGAAGATCATGATGCTACTTTGAAGCACAAGTGTGGAAAAAGGATGGTAGCATTGCCCTTCTATCTTTTTCTCTCATTTTTTTATTTGGGCCTTTTTTCTCTTTTTATGGCCTCTTTTTTTATATATTTTTCGTCCGGAATCTCATCCCGACTTGTGGGGGAATCATAGTCTCCATCATTCTTTCCTCACATGGGACAATGTTGTAATAATGAAAATAATCACACTTTTATTTACTTACAACTCAAGAATTACAACTCGATACTTAGAACAAAATATGACTCTTTTCGAATGCCTCCGGCGGTGTACCGGGATGTGCAATGAATCAAGAGTGACATGTATGAAATTATGAACGGTGGCTTCGCCACAAATATGATGTCAACTACATGATCATGCAAAGAAACATGACAATGATGAAGCGTGTCATAATAAACGGAATGGTGGAAAGTTGCATGGCAATATATCTCAGGATGGCTATGAAAATGCCATAATAGGTAGGTATGGTGGCTGTTTTGAGGAAGGTATATGGTGGGTTTATGGTACCGGCGAAAGTTGCACGGTACTAGAGAGGCTAGCAATGGTGGAAGGGTGATAATGCGTATAATCCATGGACTCAACATTAGTCATAATGAACTCACATACTTATTGCAAAAATATATTAGTTATCAAAACAAAGTACTACGCGCATGCTCCTAGGGGGATAAATTGGTAGGAAAAGACCATCGCTCGTCCCCGACCGCCACCCATAAGGAAGACAATCAATAAATAAATCATGCTCCGACTTCATCACATAACGGTTCACCATACGTGCATGCTACGGGAATCACAAACTTTAACACAAGTATCTCTCAAATTCACAACTACTCAACTAGTATGACTCTAATATCACCATCTTCATATCTCAAAACAATCATCAAGTATCAAACTTCTCATAGTATTCAATGCACTCTATATGGAAGTTTTTATTATACCCATATTGGATGCCTATCATATTAGGACTAATTTCATAACCAAAGCAGATTACCATGCTGTTTTAAAAGACTCTCAAAATAATATAAGTGAAGCATGAGAGATCAATAATTTCTATAAAATAAAACCACCACCGTGCTCTAAAAAGATATAAGTGAAGCACTAGAGCAAAATTATCTAGCTCAAAAGATATAAGTGAAGCACATAGAGTATTCTAATAAATTCCGATTCATGTGTGTCTCTCCAAAAGGGTGTGTACAGAAAGGATGATTGTGGTAAACTAAAAAGAAAAGACTCAAATCATACAAGACTCTCCAAGCAAAACACATATCATGTGGTGAATAAAAATATAGCCTCAAGTAAAGTTACGGATAGACGAAGACGAAAGAGGGGATGCCTTCCGAGGCATCCCCATGCTTAGGCTTTTGGTTGTCCTTGAATTTTACCTTGGGGTGCCTTGGGCATCCCCAAGATTAGGCTCATTCCACTCCTTATTCAAAAATCCATCAAATATTTACCCAAAAACTTGAAAACTTCACAACACAAAACTCAACAGAAAATCTCATGAGCTCCGTTAGTACAAGGAAACAAACCACCACCTTAATGTACTATAATGAACTCATTCTTTATTTATATTGGTGTTAAACCTACTGTATTACAACTTCTCTATGGTTCATACCCCCTGATACTAGCCATAGATTCATCAAAATAAGCAATCAACACACGAAAAACAGAATCTGTCAAAAACAGAACAGTCTGTAGTATTCCGTAGGTTTCGAGTACTTCTGTAACTCCAAAAATCCTGATAAATTAGGACGTCTTAAATAATTTGTATATTGATCTATTGCAGTTCAAATTGGTATTTGATCGCTCTCTGGTAAAACATGAAAATTATTCGCGTGAGCGCATCCTTTCTGTTTTTTACAGCAAGATCAAATAACAATCATCCAAGAAGACCCTAAAGGCTTTACTTGGCACAAACATTAATTAAAAGCATAAAACCACATCTAAACAGAGGCTAGATGAATTATTTATTACTAAACAGGAACAAAAAGTAAGGAACAAAAATAAAATTGGGTTGCCTCCCAACAAGCGCTATCGTTTAACGCCCCTAGCTAGGCATGATGATTTCAATGATGCTCTCATAAAGGATAGGAATTGAAACATAAAGAGATCATCATGAAGAATATGACAAGCACATTTAAGTCTAACATGCTTACTATGCATAGGGATTTTGTGAGCAAACAACTTGTGGGAACAATAATCAACTAGCATAGGAGGGCAAAACAAGCATAACTTCAAAACTTTAAGCACATAGAGAGGAAACTTGATATTATTGCAACTACAAGCATATGTTACTCCCTCATAATAATTTTCAGTAGCATCATGAATGAATTCAACAATATAAACAGCATCTAAATCATTCTTTTCATGATCTACAAGCATAGAAAATTTACTACTCTCCACACAAGAAAATTTCTTCTCATGAATAGTAGTGGGAGCAAGCTCAACAAAATAATTATCATGTGAGGCATAATCCAATTGAAAACTAAAATCATGATGACAAGTTTCATGGATATCATTATTCTTTATAGCATACAAGTCATCACAATAATCATCATAGATAGCAACTTTGTTCTCATAATCAATTGGAACCTCTTCCGGAATAGTGGATTCATCACAAAATAAAGTCACGACCTCTCCGAAACCACTTTCATCAATATAATCATCATAAATAGGAGGCATGCTTTCATCACAATAAATTTGTTCATCAAAACTTGGGGGACAAAAAATATCATCTTCATCAAACATAGCTTCCCCAAGCTTGTGGCTTTGCATATCATTAGCATCATGGATATTCAAGGAATTCATACCAACAATATTGCAATCATGCTCATCATTCAAATATTTAGTGCCAAACATTTTATAGATTTCTTCTTCTAGCACTTGAGCACAATTATCCTTTCCATCATACTTACGAAAGATATTAAAAAGATGAAGCGTGTGAGACAAACTCAATTCCATTTTTTATAGTTTTCTTTTATAAACTAAACTAGTGATAAAACAAGAAACTAAAAGACTCGATTGCAAGATCTAAAGATATACCTTCAAGCACTCACCTCCCCGGCAACGGCGCCAGAAAAGAGCTTGATGTCTACTACAAAAATTTCTTCTTGCAGACGTTGTTGGGCCTGCAAGTGCACAGGTTTGTAGGACAGTAGCAAATTTCCCTCAAGTGGATGACCTAAGGTTTATCAATCCGTAGGAGGCGTAGGATGAAGATGGTCTCTCTCAAGCAACCCTGCAACCAAATAACAAAGAGTCTCTTGTGTCCCCAACACACCCAATACAATGGTAAATTGTATAGGTGTACTAGTTCGGCGAAGAGATGGTGATACAAGTGCAATATGGATAGTAGATAATAGTTTTTGTAATCTGAAAATATAAAAACAGCAAGGTAACTAATGATAAAAGTGAGCGTAAACGGTATTGCAATGTGTTGAAACAAGGCCTACGGTTCATACTTTCACTAGTGTAAGTTCCCTCAACAATACTAACATAATTGGATCACATAACTTTCCCTCAACATGCAACAAAGAGTCACTCCCAAGTCACTAATAGCGGAGAACGAACGAAGAGATTATGGTAGGGTACGAAACCACCTCAAAGTTATTCTTTCCAATCAATCCGTTGGGCTATTCCTATAAGTGTCACAAACAGCCCTAGAGTTCGTACTAGAATAACACCTTAAGACACAAATCAACCAAAACCCTAATGTCACCTAGATACTCCAATGTCACCTCAAGTATCCGTGGGTATGATTATACGATATGCATCACACAATCTCAGATTCATCTATTCAACCAACACATAGAACCTCATAGTGTGCCCCAAAGTTTCTACCGGAGAATCACGACGAAAACGTGTGCCAACCCCTATGCATAGGTTCCCAATGTCATGAAACCCGCAAGTTGATCACCTCAACATACATCAAGTGGCACGTGGTATCCCATTGTCACCACAGATATCCACGGCAAGACATACATCAAGTGTTCTCAAGTCTTTAAAGACTCAATGTGATAAGATTAGTTCAAAGGGGAAACTCAATTCATTACAAGAGAGAAGAGGGGGAGGAGAAACATAAGATCCAACTATAATAGCAAAGCTCGCGATACACCAAGATCGTAACATCTCAAGAACACGAGAGAGAGAGAGATCAAACACATAGCTACTGGTACATACCCTCAGCCCCGAGGGAGAACTACTCCCTCCTCGTCATGGGGAGCGCCGGGATGATGAAGATGGCCACCGGTGAGGGTTCCCCCCTCTGGCAGGGTGCCGGAACAGGGCCCCGATTGACTTTTGGTGGCTACGGAGGCTTCTGGCGGCGGAACTCCTGATCTATTTTTTGCGTTCTGGAAGTTTTAGGGTACGTGGATATATATGGGTGCAGGGAGGACATCAGAGGAGCCACGGGGGCCCCACGAGACAGGGGGGCGCGCCCTAGGGGGGGCGCCCCCCACCCTCGTGAGCACCTCGTGTCTCCCCTGACGTGGGGTCCAAGTCCATCGGGTGTGTTTCCTTCCAAAAATAACTTCTCCAGTTGATTTCGTTCCGTTTCGACTCCGTCTGATATTCCTTTTCTTCGAAACACTAAAATAGGCATAAAACAACAAATCTGGGCTGGGCCTCCGGTTAATAGGTTAGTCCCAAAAGTAAAATAAAAGTGGATAATAAAGCCCAATATTTCCCAAACAGGTAGATAATATAGCATGGAGCAATCAAAAATTATAGATACGTTGGAGACGTATCAGGCATCATGTCTGTGTCAAGTAGACCGAAATGATTCTGCATCTACTACTATTACTCCACACATCGACCGCTATCCAGCATGCATCTAGAGTATTAAGTTCATAAGAACAAAGTAATGCATTAGGCAAGATGACATGATGTAGAGGGATAAACTCAAGCAATATGATATAAACCTCATCTTTTTATCCTCGATGGCAACAATACAATACGTGCCTTGCTGCCCTACTGTCACTGGGAAAGGACACCGCAAGATTGAACCCAAAGCTAAGCACTTCTCCCATTGCTAGAAAGATCAATCTAGTAGGCCAAACCAAACTGATAATTCGAAGAGACTTGCAAAGATATCAAATCATGCATATAAGAATTCAAAGAAGAATCAAATATTGTTCATAGATAATCAAATTCATAAACCCACAATTCATCGGATCTCGTCAAACACACCGCAAAAAGAATTACATCGAATAGATCTCCAAGAACATCGAGGAGAACTTTGTATTGAGAACCAAAGAGAGAGAAGAAGCCATCTAGCTAATAACTATGGACCCGAAGGTCTGTGGTAAACTACTCACATATCATCGGAGAGGCTATAGTGTTGATGTAGAAGCCCTCTGTGATCGAATCCCCCTCCGCAGATCACCGGAAAAGGTCCCCATATGGGATCTCACGGGTACAGAAGGTTGCGGCGGTGGAAAAGTGGTTTCGTGGCTCCCCTGGATGTTTTCAGGGTATAAGAGTATATATAGGCAAAGGAAGTAGGCCGGTGGAGCTACGAGGGGCCCACGAGGGTGGGGGGCGCGCCGCCCTACCTCGTGGTCGCCTCGTTGCTTCCTTGACCTCCACTCCAAGTCTCATGGATTACGTTTGTTCCAAAAAGATCCTCGCAAAAGTTTCATTCCATTTGGATTCCGTTTGATATTCCTTTTCTGCGAAACACTGAAATAGGTAAAAACAGCAGCTGGCACTGGGCCTTCGGTTAATAGGTTAGTCCCAAAAATAATATAAAAGTGCATATTAAAGCCCGTTAAACATCCAAAACATATAAAATAATAGCATGGAACAATCAAAATTATAGATACGGGCACACATCGATTTTGATGATGTATGAACTCCATCTGAATTTCCTGTAATTAAAATACCAACTAGGCCTACGCCTGTGTGCACACCTCGCGGCCGAAATGTTTGAAACTTCTCTCCGCTTCTCGAACAAACGGATGAAAACTCACAAAGCGACACACAAATGATCTATACACCTTCTTTGCTAGGCTGATAGTAATGGGGTATCATAGCTAGCTTCATGCATGCCAACTAGGCAATTTTGATGAGCTGTCATAGAATTAAATGAAGAAAGAGAGGGTTAAGTATCATATCATGAAACCGTATCATAATAAATGATATGCTACTATGTGTCATGCATGACAATAAATAAAGTACTAGATGATACTACTCTATGATACTATGCATTAGAGCAAGTACAATAGAGTAACATAAGCAGACTATAAGGAATAGAATAATATATATGTGCTTATTAGTTGGAGGAAGAGAAGAGGAGAGAGAAGAGAAGCGGGCTCTTGGTTAGTAGAGCCAATTGCAACACGAGACCCAAGACACTTTTTGAGGATGTAAGGTGGGCCAACTATTGATAAACTAGTACATATTTAAAACTTATTATTGTACATGCCGGCTAAGAGGTTGGTTGGATATGACATGGCAACTTCTTATAGCCGACCGTTGGCTGTATTATTAACCATGCTCTTAGTGAGGTAGCTAGTATATCATATACTAGCTAGTATCATACTCCCTCCTTCCCGGTTTATAGGGCTCAATTCAAAAATCTGACCAACCAAGGTAGATGGTGAGTGGTGGAATACTTTTTGTAGTTTGCAAAAACACCCAATTAATGCTTTTGTTTTCCTCAAAAGATTATGTTTACCAATGTATTAATTGCAATACATGCATGCATAAAGTACATGCATTTGTCAATTTTCTCTTAATACTTGCATGCAATGATTAATGCACCTTGGAATCTGAACATGTGATGTGAAACAACCAAATTGAGTCTTATAAAATGGAAAAACTAAAATTTTAAGATAAGCCTATAAACCGAAAAGGAGGGAGTATATATGCATGATACTAGTATATGATCGGTAATACCTCCGTCATGCGCGCATGCATAGTATCATAAGTTAGTATCTTAGGTTGCCTTATTAATTGCCATGCATGACACAAAGTAGTACAACATTTGATATGAAACGGTATCATGATATGATACCACACCCTCTCTTTCCTCATTTAACTTTGTGCCACATCATCCAAAAAGTCTAGTTGGCATGCATGATACCGCTTGATACTCCCATATTATGACCAGCCTTAGGGTGGTCATAGTGGGGGGTATCATAGCTGGTATCATGCACTCGGGAATAGCAAATATGATGATGTGGCAAAGAAGCAGTAACATAGGTAGATACCGTAACATATATAATAAATGCTATACTACTTTGTGTCATGCATGGCCATAAATACAATAATCTATGATATATACTACTCTATGATACTATATATGCACTATGAAGGTATGTACGTAGTATCATACACAAGTATCATATGCATGATACTATATATAGTATATGATGCTTCCCACTATATAAGGCTGGCCATAGTGGTGGTATCATAGCCGACGATATCATGCACTCGAAAATAGCAAGTATGCTGATGTGGCAAAGAATTATATATATATATATATAGTTAGAGTAACATATATGTAGATACTGTATCATGTTAAATGCGATGCTAAGTTATGTCATGCATGGCAATAAATATGATCTATGATACTATATTCTATATATTATACTCTACGCTATAATTAATTAAAGGTTGTATCATACACTAGTATCATATATATATATATATATGTATGCATGATACTATTATATGACACTCTCCACTATGAGTAGCCTAAGTATATATATAGCCTAACTAACACACCCACATGTAGTTGTAGTATGGTTTTTGACTTTAATTAATTATATGCACTAAAATGCAATGCAAGGTAAGTGCAAAGAATGACTTAAACATAGAAGACGACCTGAAATGAGCCGGAACGATGTAGTAACTGACGATTTGTAGTCCGAACTGTCGCATCTCCTTTTGGAAACTATGATTCTTCTTGTGAGATGCTCCGGTACGAAAGGTGCAAGCACCAAAACTTGTGCCAAACTTTACCAAATTTTTTCCATGCGATCGTGAGAGCACGCGGCAGTGACACATTGATTTTCGTTATTTTCCGGACTCTATATGCATTTCCTGAAATTAAAATACCAACAAGGCCTACGCCTCTGGCCGCACCCTACGGTCAAACTATTTGAAGTTTTTCCCCGTTTCTCGCACAATGAATGAAAACTCGCAAAGTGACACACAAATGATCTTGCTAACATGCACGTGTAGTTGCGACTATATATATACACATACAAATGAGATCTCTTTTTTGCACATTCAAAGTTTTAGATTGCTAGCGAGGCCTGCCGCCTGGTAAAATGTACCAGAAAATCGAACCATAGGGTACAATCGTGATTTCGTACCGTGGAAAAAAATTGGAGGCGAAACGATGAACTCATGTTTTCATTCAAACAAAAATATGATGTTAGATAATGTAAATGTTTTCAAATAGCACACGGTTCACTCACGAAAGCCATATGTCCACTAAACCGTGGTCGATGCCCCCTCTGCCACACGCGTGATCTGAGTCATGTGTTCTGATTAGCCAGAACCCAAACCCCATGGATCGTACGTCTGCATCGTTGGATTCTCCTTGATCGAACGGCGATCCTCATCCCTTTCGACAACACATGTAGTTCCGGTTGTGATTTTATTTATATCCATAAATTGCACGTTAAATTCAAAAATGCCTTAAATATAGCAAACAATTCCTGAAATGCATTAGAAAATCAAACCCGTGGTATAATGGTGAATGTGTACCATGGAAATTTTTATGAGGCCAAACGATGAAGTCACCGACCACTGGAGTTTGAATTGACACATCTCCTTTTGAAAACCATGGTCCTTCATATGAGATTCTCCGGTTTGGAAGGAGCGATCATCAAAACCTGTGCCAAACTTTACCAAAAAAATTCCCCGGGGTCGTGAGAGCACACCACGGGCACACACCGATTTTCATGAAGTATGGACTCCATCTGAATTCCCAGTAATTAAAATACCAACTAGGCCTACGCCGGTGGCTGCACCTCGCGGCCGAAATGTTTGAAACTTCTCCCCATTTCTCAAACAATGGATGAAAACTCGAAAAGCGACACACAAATGATTTGTACACCTTCTTTGCTAACTAACACCCCAGATGTAGTTGTAGAATGGTTTTGAATTTAATTATAATATGCACTAAATGCAAGGTAAGTGCAAAAAAATGACTTGAATATAGCAACGGGACCTGAAATGGGTCAGCAAATCAAACCTAGGGTATATACATGATTGTTTACCGTGAAAATAATTCAAAGCGAAAACTGACGATTAGAGTCCGAAGTGCCGCGTCTCCTTTTGGAAACTATGATACTTAGGTGTGAGCATGAAAACTCGTGCCATCTTTACCAAAAAATTCCCATGTGATCCTGAGAACACGGCACGGTGACACCCCGATTTTTGTTATTTTCAGACTCTATATGCATTTCATGTAATTAGAATACCAACAAGGCATACGCCTCTGGCCGCACCCTATGGCCGAACTGTTTGATTTTTTTCCTGTTTGTCGAACAATGAATGAAAACTCCCAAAGCGACACACAAATGATCTTGCTAGCTAGCTAGCACCCACGTGTAGTTGCGACTATAGCAAACGACTCAAATATAGCAAACGATACCTCAAATGCATGAGAAAATCAAACCATAGGGTACAATAGTGATTTCTTACCGTGGAAAACAATTTGGAGGCGAAACGATGAACTCTTGTTTTCATTCAAATGAAAATGTGCTATTAGTTCATGCAAATATTTTCAAATAGCCCCTCGCAAAAAATGTTTTTCAAATAGAACACGGTTCACTCACGAAAGGTGTGTGCCTACCAAACTGTGGCCGATGCCCCCCCTTTGCTGCGTGCGCGATCTAAGTCGTGCGTTCTGATTTGCCAGAACCGAAACCCCACGGATCGTACGTCTACACCATTGGATGCTCCTAGATCGAACGACAATTGATGTCTACTACATAACCTTCTTCTTGTAGACGTTATTGGGCCTCCAAGTGCAGAGGTTTGTAGGACAGTAGCAAATTTCCCTCAAGTGGATGACCTAAGGTTTATCAATCCGTGGGAGGCGTAGGATGAAGATGGTCTCTCTCAAACAACCCTGCAACCAAATAACAACGAATCTCTTATGTCCCCAACACACCCAATACAATGGTAAATTGTATAGGTGCACTAGTTCGGTGAAGAGATGGTGATACAAGTGCAATATGGATGGTAGATAAAGGTTTTTGTAATCTGAAAATATAAAAACAGCAAGGTAGCAAGTAGTAAAAGTGAGCGTAAATGGTATTGCAATGCTAGGAAACAAGGCCTAGGGTTCATACTTTCACTAGTGCAAGTTCTCTCAACAATAATAACATAATTGGATCATATAACTATCCCTCAACATGCAACAAAGAGTCACTCCAAAGTCACTAATAGCGGAGAACAAACGAAGAGATTATTGTAGGGTACGAAACCACCTCAAAGTTATCCTTTCTGATCGATCTATTCAAGAATCCGTAGTAAAATAACACGAAGCAATTCTTTCCGTTCAATCTATCCTAGAGTTCGTACTAGAATAACACCTTAAGACACAAATCAACCAAAACCCTAATGTCACCTAGATACTCCAATGTCACCTCAAGTATCCGTGGGTATGATTATACGATATGCATCACACAATCTCATATTCATCTATTCAACCAACACAAAGAACTTCAAAGAGTGCCCCAAAGTTTCTACTGGAGAGTCAAGACAAAAACGTGTGCCAACCCCTATGCATAAGTTCACGAGGTCACGGAACTCGCAAGTTGATCACCAAAACATACATCAGGTGGATCACGTGAATATCCCATTGTCACCACAGATAAACACATGCAAGACATACATCAAGTGTTCTCAAATCCTTAAAGACTCAATCCGATAAGATAACTTGGAAGGGAAAACTCAATCCATTACAAGAGAGTAGAGGGGGAGAAACATCATAAGATACAACTATAATAGCAAAGCTCGCGATACATCAAGATCGTGCCGAATCAAGAACACGAGAGAGAGCGAGAGATCAAACACATAGCTACTAGTACATACCCTCAGCCCCGAGGGTGGACTACTCCCTCCTCGTCATGGAGAGCGCCGGGATGATGAAGATGGCCACCGGAGAGGGATTCCCCCCTCCGGCAAGGTGCCAGAACGGGTCTAGATTGGTTTTCGGTGGCTATAGAGGCTTGCAGCGGCGGAACTCCCGATCTAGGTTTCTTTTTGGAAGTTTGGGTATATATAAGAGGTGTTGGAGTCGGGAACAAGTCAGGGGGGTCCCCAAGGCGGCCACGAGGTAGGGGGGCGCACCCAGGGGGTTAGGGCGTGCCCCCACCCTCGTGGGTGCCTCGGGACTCTTCTGGCCCGTCTCCGATCTTCCGTGGGCTTCTTCTGGTCCAAAAAATGATCTCCGTGAAATTTTAGGTCAATTGGACTCCGTTTGGTTTTCCTTTTCTGCGATACTCAAAAACAAGGAAAAAAACAGAAACTGGCACTGGGCTCTAGGTTAATAGGTTAGTCCCAAAAATCATATAAAATAGCATATAAATGCATATAAAACATCCAATATTGATAATATAATAGCATGGAACAATAAAAAAAATTATTGATACGTTGGAGACGTATCAGCAATCCTCATCCCTTTCGACAGGAAATGCAGTCCGGCTAGGAATTGATTTCTATGCCAAAATGCACGGTAAATGCCAAAAAATGTCTTACATATAGTACACGAGACCTGAAATGCACCAACAAATTAAACCCATGGTATAATTGTGATTGCTTTACGTGGGAAAAATTTAGAGGCGAAACGATGAACTCACGTCTTCGTTTCAAAATTAGTATGTCTTCATTTCAAACGAAATTATTCTCTTTGTGCACATGAGCGCTTAGAGGCAACCGTTTGCATAGGCCTTTCCGCACGGCGACCGGGGATATTTTTCACCCTTTTCACCTAGGCCGCCAACATCCCCCACCGCCCGCCCGCGTTTCACTCAACCAGCTCCCCCCTCCCCCAGATCCACAGCAAAACCCTCTCGGCGCCGCCATGCTCACCCCGGCCGTGTGCCCACTCTTCGGCATCAAGCCTACCTCCACTGCCGTTCCCAACACGCAGCGGCCTGCGCCTCGCCGTCTTCGTTTGCTCGCCAGCCACCCTCGAGCATATCGATGCTGTAACCCTTGCCTCTCTTGTGGTCCGACCGGGTTTGCATTAAGAAGCCTGCTAGTTACTGCTCTCCATCACGGTGAGGCATATTTCCTTGCAATCCCTCTTCCTATTTTGTTTCGTATGTTCCCAAATTGGCTATAAAATAACGGAGACCGTATATATGTTCACTATCTACTGCTACCTCTTGAGCTTGCGTTGGTTTTTCCCTTGAAGAGGAAAGGGTGATGCAGCAAAGTAGTATAAGTATTTCCCTCAGTCTTGAGAACCAAGGTATCAATCCAGTAGGAGACTATGCAACAAGCCACCGAATACATGCACAAACAAACACCAAGGACAAAGAGGTTGTCAATCCCTTCACGGTTATTCGCAAAGTGAGATCTGATAGAGATATATAAATGGTAAAGTAATATTTTTGGTATTTTTGGTGTATGGAACAGAAAGTAAAGATTGCAAAAGAAAGTAAATCGGAAACTAGAATTGTAGCTCGAAATCTTATATGATGGAAACTAGACCCGGGGGCCATAGGTTTCACTAGTGGCTTCTCTCAAGATAGAAATTATTATGGTGGGTGAACAAATTACTGCAGAGCAATTGATAGAAAAGCGCAAAGTTATGACAATATCTAAGGCAATGATCATGAATATAGGCATCACGTCCGTGTCAAGTAGATCGAAGCGATTCTGCATCTACTACTACTACTACTCCACACATAAACCGACTCCTGCCTGCATCTAGATTATTAAGTTCATAAGAACAGAGTAACGCATTAAGCAAGACGACATGATGTAGCGGGATTAACATAAGCAATATGATGAAAACCCCATCTTGTTATCCTCGATGCAACAATACAATACGTGCCTTGCTGCCCCTACTGTCACTGGGAAAGGACACCGCAAGATTGAACCGAAAGCTAAGCACTTCTCCCATTGCAAGAAAAACCAATCAAGTTGGCCAAACCAAATCGATAGTTCGAAGAGACTTGCAAAGATATCAAATCATGCATATAAGAATTCAGAGGAGATTCAAATAATATTCATAGATAAGCTGATAAAAAATCCACAATTCATCGGATCTCGGAAAACATACCGCAAAAGAATATTACATCGAATAGATCTCCAAGAACATCGAGGAGAACTTTGTATTGAGAATCAAAGAGGGAGAAGAAGCCATCTAGCTACTAGCTATGGACCCATAGGTCTGAGGTAAACTACTCACGCTTCATCGGAGAGGCAATGGTGTTGATGTAGAAGCCCTCCGTGATCGATTCCCCCTCCGACAGGATGCCAAAAAAGGCCCCAAGATGGGATATCATGGGTACAGAAGGTTGTTGCGATGGAAAAGTGGTTTCGTGGCTCCCCTGGATGTTTTTTCGGTATAAAAGTATAAATAGGTGAAAGAATTAGGTCAAGGGAGCTACGAGGGGCCCACAAGGTCGGGGGGCGCCCCCACCCCCCGGGCACGCCCTCCACCCTTGTGGCCGCCTCGAGGCTCCTCTGATTTGTACTCCAAGTCTCCTGGGTGTCTTCTGGTCCAAGAAAAATCATGGTGAAAGTTTTATTCCGTTTGGTATTCCTTTTCTGCGAAGCTCTAAAACAAGGGAAAACAGAAACTGGCACTGGGCTCTAGGTTAATAGGTCAGTCCCAAAAATCATATAAAATAACATATTAATGCTTATAAAACATCCAAAACAGATAATACAATAACATGGAACAATCAAAAATTATAGATACATTGGAGACGTATCATCTACCTTCCTTACTACATATAAGCTGTATTTGTTCCAATAAGTTACTGTCTATTTACAGATCGCGGGCGCCCGAGTCACACAAACTTAACAAATTAGCCGTACATTTTCTAAATTATTGCATGACATGTTTAGAAAGCTTGATACCAAGTTGTTAGTTTTATGCTTATCCTCCTTTCTTGAGTTTCGCATGTGTTCTCTGTAGATGACGAGTAGCAGCGACATCACTCATGCTTCAGGCGATGTATCTTCATCTGATTCCGACAACCCTAGGTCTTCAGCAGATTGTGAGGGATCAAGTAATCTTGAATGGGATAGAGCTGCAGCAATTACCCTTTCGGTCAGGACACGGAGGAACGCTCCAAGGAAGCCCACACACCAGCCTAAAGGTGTATATGAAGTAACCGAGATTGATTTAAGGTCTTGGGCTCCAACTAAACTAGATAAAGCACGCACAAGGTTCAGGAGTGTGTGTGATGTAGGGTGGAACCCTAGATGGCCGATCTTTCATGAAAGGAGCGAATCCCGCGAAGAACACGAAGAACACGAGGGGAAACACGAGAGAATCACTAAAACCAACAAGAAATAGTCACACATATGCTAGATCCGAGTACACATAGAGATCACACGGTCCGCGGTCGACTAAGGACGATACAAGTAGCATGATCTTCTCCGTGAGGAGGTCTTGAGGTTCTTCTCCGTGAGGAGGTCTTGAATCCGCTTGGGGGATCTTCTCCGAGGAGGCCCGATCTCCGAGGAGAAGGTATCCAAATGGATGAGCAAAGCTCTCACACAAATATGAGCTAATCCTTTGCTGACCTTAATTCGGAGCTAGGGGACGAGTACTTATAGTCCAAGAGGTAAGTTGGGGGTTACACGGGTCGTTGCCCCTTTCACTGTGCACAGGCAGGCCGGTAGTACCGGTCATGGGGGCGGTTGTTCCGCTGGGAGCTCAGGTACCGGTTCCTGGAGGTGTTTTTGAAGGAGCTCATCGGTTGTACCGGTGCTTGGGGCATTAGTACCGGTCTTTTGGCTATTACCGGTATAAACCGGGGTTGTAGGGGCGTTGCACCGCTTGATTACAGAAGGTTGACCGGTAGTTGGCCGGTAGTGGGGCGGTTGTACCGGTCGATCGGTAGTTGGCTGGTTGTACCGGTATTTCTGCGCTGGGAAGATGTTCTTCATGCTCTTGATGTCCATCTTGCATCGTAACTTCTCCTTGGTTGCTTACATGGTACCTAAGCACACAAAGCATCTCCGTTTGAGGTAGTAACCATGTCTCAAGTGGGTCAAAGGGAAGTTCAACAAGGAGAGAGTTAACCTCATTCTCAATGGCTCTCGCACGGGCTCTTGTAATTGGTCCAAGTGGTGTCGTGGGAGATGTAGGTAGATCCATGGGGATGGCCTTGGGATGCTCCACATCATCTCCCCTCCCTTGGGAAAGATCCAACCTCGGATCGAAATCCTCATCACCATGGTACGGGGAGAGATCTTTGACGTTGAAGATGTCGCTCACGAAGTACTTGTCACGTGGGATGTCGATCTTGTAGGCGTTATTTTTGTAGCATGCAAGCACCTTGAAGGGTCCATTGGCTCGTGGTAGAAGTTTGGACTTGCGTTCGTTGGGGAAGAGTTCCTTGTGAAGGTGTAGCCACACAAGATCTCCAATGTTGAATATCATGGGTTGCTTGTTGACGTTGAGCTTGGTCGCGAGTCGTTGTACTTGGCGCTCGATGGTGTGCCTTGTATCTTCATGCACCTTCTTGAGATGATTCACATGTGCACTTGCGTCCATATTGATGCGCTCTTGTTGTGGTAGAGGGAGAATGTCCAATGGGTACAATGGATTGAATCCGTAGACGACCTCGAAGGGGGACTTGCCGGTAGTTGAGTGTCTTGCGCGGTTGTAGGCGAACTTGGCGATAGGTAGACACTCCTCCCACTCCTTGATGTTCTTATTGATTAGCACGCGAATTAGAGCGAAGAGTGCGCGGTTGGTCACCTCCGTTTGGCCGTCAGTTTGTGGATGGTAAGCCATGGAGAAGAGTAGCTTGATTCCGAGCTTAGCGCATAGGGTCTTCCAAAAGTAACTCAAGAACTTGACATCACGGTCCGAGACAATCGTCTTTGGCACTCCATGTAGGCGAATTATTTCCCTACAAAAGAGATTGGCAACATGTGAAGCATCATCTATCTTGTTGCAAGGAATGAAATGTGCCATCTTAGATAATCGATCCACAACAACAAATACCGAATCCTTTCCATTTCTAGTTCTAGGCAATATAAGTACAAAATCCATGCTAATATCTTCCCATGGTTGATGTGGAATTGGGAGAGGCATATAAAGGCCATGGGATTGAGATTTAGACTTAGCTTTGCGACATGTAGAGCATCGGTTGTGAAGCGGTTGACATCACGAAACATCTTGGGCCAATAATAGTTCTTGGAGAGCGTAGAAAAAGTCTTGTCGCATCCAAAATGTCCCATTAGTCCTCCTCCATGAAATTCCTGCAAAAGCAACAAACGAAGAGAAGACTCAGGGATGCAAAGTTTGTTAGCTCTCATAAGATATCCATCTTTGATGTAATAACGATCCCAAGAGGTATGAGTCGAACATTTGGCATAAGGAATAGCAAAAGTAGGATCATGCGCATACAAGTCTTTTATGTGCTCAAAGCCAATGACATCCAATTCAAGTTGAGTAACAAGCATGCATATGCGGGAAAGAGCGTCCGCCACATCATTTTCCTTACCTTTGATGTACTTGATGACATAAGGAAAAGACTCAATGAATTCACTCCACTTAGCATGACGCTTGTTCGACTTAGTTTGAGCTTTAAGGTATTTAAGCGTTTCATGGTCGGTATGAATGATAAATTCATGAGGGCGAAGGTAATGTTCCCATTCATGCAAAACTCGCACTAAAGCATATAACTCTTTGTCATAGATGGGGTAATTGAGTTGCGCTCCAGAAAGTTTCTCACTAAAGTAAGCTATAGGGCGCTTCTCTTGCGTTAACACACATCCTATGCCATTACCACTAGCATCGCAATGAATCTCAAAGGGTTTGTCAAAGTTCGGTAATGCAAGCATGGGAGCATGAGTAAGCAAATTCTTAAGCTCATTGAAAGCGGCATCTTGGGATGGTCCCCAAACAAAAGGTGCATTTTTCTTGCTCAAAGCATGCAAAGGTGAAGCAATGGTGCTAAAGTCCTTCACAAATCTACGATGGAAACCGGCTAAACCAAGGAAGCTACGCACTTGATGCAAGTTGGTTGGTTGTGGCCAAGTTTTAATAGCGTTGATCTTAGAGTCATCAACATGAACACCCTTAGAGGAAACAACAAAACCCAAGAAAACGAGCTTATCAATGCCAAAAAGGCATTTTTCCATATTAGCATAGAGATGCTCTTTTCGAAGAGTTTGCAAAACGGTTCTAACATGGGTGACATGATCTTTAAGAGATTTGCTATAAACAAGGATATCATCGAAGTAGACCACAACAAACTCACCAATGTAAGGGCGAAACACATAGTTCATAAGACGCATGAAAGTACCCTGTGCTTCCGATAAACCCATAGGCATGACTAACCACTCATACAAGCCAAACTTTGTTTTGAAAGCGGTTTTTCATTCATCACCCTCTTGTATGCAGATTTGATAGTAACCACTTTTAAGATCAATTTTGGAAAATATAGTGGCACCACTAAGTTCATCAAGCATATCATCAAGGCGTGGAATGGGATACCTATAGCGAACGGTGATAGCATTGATGGGTCTACAATCAGAACACATGCGAAAGCTACCGTCTCTTTTTGGCACAAGAATGACCGAAACGACACAAGGACTCAAACTTTCACGCACATGTCCATGGTCTATGAGATGCTTTACTTGCCTTTGTATTTCTTTGGTTTCTTCTGGGTTGATGCGGTAGGGAGCTTTGTTCGGAAGAGGTGCTCTGGGGATGAGGTCGATGCGGTGCTCGATGCCTCGTAGTGGAGGTAGTCCCGGAGGTAGTTCATCGGGGAAAACATCTTGGAACTCCTGCAAAAGAGAAGACAACACTAAAGGTAGAGTGTGACAGGTGTTAGTTTTTGGTGCGTCCTCCTTGCACAAAAGGACATAGTGCATGGCACTAGATGGGTTCTCACACACTTCTCTTATCTCACTTTTGGTGGCAAATAGAACTGAGTTCTTCTTTTCGCTCATCATGGAGGCACTCCATTTGGGCTTGTGGTTCTCACTCTCTTTCGGGTGGTTCGCTCTCTCACTATTCTCTCCATGATGGGTGGCTTTCTTGTCGGTGATCACTTGGCTTGGAGACATAGGGCGAAGTACGTACTCCTTTCCTTTCATCTTGAAGATGTAGTGGTTCGTTCGGCCGTTGCGCAAACGGTCATTGGAACGACATCACACTCCAAAGTGTCTTCGTCAGTGCCAATTTTGAAGGAGACTTGTACTCGATGCTCGACTTGAATAGTGCCATAGTCGCTAAGCCATTGAACTTTGTAGGGATGTGAGTGCTTCGTCTTGGGAAATTGGAGCTTGGAGCAAAGTTCTTCACTTGCGAGGTTATGACAACTCCCTCCATCGATGATGACCTTGACGGACCTTCCCTTGATTCCGACCTTGGTATGAAATATGTGGCATCTTTGGTCTTCTTCTTGGTGATGTTGAAGAGTCAAGACCTTGGAGACAACTAGAGCGGGACTTGAATCTTCATCGTTCACTTGCCGGTGCATGGCGACTTGCTCAAGTGCTTCCGTTTCTCCTTCGCTCATGGAGTCGTATGTACCATCGTCGTTGAGGATCATGGTTCGCTTGTTGGTACACTCAAAGGACTTGTGGCCTCGGCTTCCGCATGTGAAGCATTTGAAGGAACTTGTCTTGACGGTCTCATCGGTTGGGATAGATGATGATGAAGCTCTTGGCTTGAAGTTGCTCGTTGTAGGAGGATGACTTGGGGCTGACGAAGCTTTCTTGTGACTTGACTTGTGAATGTTGCTTGTAGAAGGCTTTGTTGATGTAGAAGGTGTTGGATTCGTTGAAGCTTGGGTGTTGGAGAAGCCGTATGACCTGGATGAGAACTTGGCATAGTTGAAGTCTTATTGCACTTGACGTTCCACTTTGGTAGCTTGATGCACTAGCTCGATGAGGTTCGAGTATGGTTGGAAGTCGGTGATCTTCTTGATGGGATGATTGAGTCCATTCAAGAAACGTGCCATAGTTTGCTCATTATCTTCCGTGACATTGGCTCGTATCATTGCAATCTCCATATCTTTGTAGTACTCTTTAACGCTCTTGGTTCCTTGCTTGAGTAGTTGGAGTTTCTTGAAGAGGTTAGGGTTGTAGTAGGTAGGCACGGAACGTGCTCTCATGACATCCTTCATTTGCGCCCAAGTAGTGATGGGTGGTTCACCTTTTTCTTCTCGTCGCTCAGTGACTTGTTCCCACCAAATGAGGACATAGTCTTGGAACTCAAGGGATGCCATCGCGATCTTCTTGTCTTCTTCATAGTTGTGCAAACGGAAGATTTTGTCGACCTTCAATGCCCATGAAAGATACTCTTCGGGATCATTGCTTCCATTGAACTTGGGCATGGTGAACTTTAGCTTGCCCTAGCGTTGCTCTTCATTGTGTTCGGGACGGGGATGATGACGTCCTTGACGAAGAGGATCGTCTCTCACAATTTTCTCTTGCCGTGGAGGATTTCCATTGTCTTCTTGTTCTTGTTAACTTGATGTTCTTGGCGAGATTGTGGAGGAACTTGTTGAGCTTGACATTGCATGCGAGCTTGATATCTTCGTTCATGAACTTCTTCGCGAAGTGCTTCGTCATGTTCACGAGCTTGTCGGCCTCGGTTGGCTACGGCTCGACTTGAATCTCAGAGGGCTTGTTGCGCTTCCAGTGCTTGAGCATCTCGCAGTTGTTGCTCTTGACGTTGTGCCTCGGCATCTTGTGCTTCTTGGTGAAGATGCACTCGCTCTTCCTCTTCATGTTGGCGTTGTCGTTGCCGTTCTCGTGCTTGCGCAAAGGTAGCTTGGTTTTGACGGTGTCGGTGCTCTTGAGAGTCAGTGTCGCATGGAGGATTGAGGCTTGCTTGACGATTGTTGCGCACGTCACGGCGAAGAGTGTTCGATGTCAGTGTACTTGAGCCGGAGAGAGTGAAGTAAGAGTGTCGACTTGAACGGCTCCTTCTTGAAGAGGACGAAGTGGAAGAAGAGCGGTTGAGTAACAAAGCACGAATCTCGTCCATTCTTGCGTCGTTCTCTTGCTTGTGATCATCGAGCTTGTGGTCGAAGTAGTCTCGTGTACGTTGCTCGGATAGTCGCAAGTCGGTGGCGAGATGGTCGATGCGTTCACTCATTGCTTGTTGCTCTTGATGCAAAGCACGTTGTGCACCAAAGAGGTGGCTCTTTGTGACGTAGGAGTTCATATCGTCGTCTTGCCTGATGAAGAGTGGGTTGGTAGAAGTACTTGGCCTATCCATCATTCCAAAAGAAATGTGTGAGTGGGAGAAAGAGAAGAACATATACCAAATGTACCTTGACCAAAGTTTAAGGTGGATCAATGATCACTCCAATGTGAACAAGGAAATAACACAATTGGTACCAATTCTTGTCGGTTCTCACACCTACACAAATAAGAGCTTATGGTGGAGCTTGGATAGGATGGTGGCACAAAATTTGATGTGAAAGTAAGCAAGACTCAATAATGTTGGAAATGATTCGCAAATTCGCAAATGCAACAAGTAGACCAAGCCATATAAGGTACACGGAAACACACACGCAAAGAGACAAGTGGGGTTGTGCAACCAAGGATGAGCCAAAATGTGGAATCCACGAAAATGCTCTTGTTGCACAACACTAGAGAGATGCTAGCACGATTGCACAATAGGCGGATACGAAGACTTGTGCACAACCTACTAAGAAAAAAATGCAATGACTACTATCCCAAGTATGCTCTATGTATGGTGTTTCGATGATATGATCCAAGATGATCTAGTATGACAATCTTAATGTTGTATGATGCTATGGTTCTTGCTTAAAAGCTCTTTGCTTATCTTTCCCTTTTTGCTTAAAAGCTTGTTTGGCTCTTTGTTGTTTTAGCTCTTTTCTCATGCAATGCTTCACGAACCAAGATAGCAATTGTGTATGCGATGACAACCTTGTGACACAAAAGATGATACCAAGATATGCACCAATGGTATGTATGTATGTATGCTATGAGAAGTATGATCACTAATGTGCACAAGTCACATTGCTGGCAATACTCAAAGGCTAGTCTCGATGGGTAAGGGACGCAAAAAGTAAGGCTATGGGGTTATCAATGCAATTGCAAGAATGTATGATGATATCACGATACCACGATGAGGTTACCGTTGATGACGAGTCCTTTGCGAAGATGAGCGTCGGTGATGTCGATGTCGAACCGTTCCTAGTTAGCCGAAACACCCCAGGAAACTATGAACCACAACTCAAAGTGTCAAAACCAAAGTCAAAATTGTGGTATCGAAGTTGGCAATGCGGAAGTGGGATTGTTTGCGGAAAGCAGTGGTGGTATGCGGATGATATGGTGGAGGGCCTAGGCAAAGATGCCAAAATGACAAAAGTTTGAAGGTGTCAAATTGTGTTGGAACCTATCTATGTGGACGGGGAATGTCAATAGCTACTCAACGAGCTAAAGAACACGAAAATCAGACTCCGGATGTCGAAGTTATGGTCGAAACTGTCAATCAACCGTGGCTGAAACTGGGAGGGGCGGATGTACCGCTTGGGAGGGCGGATGTACCGCTCCTGGAGCTCAGCGGTAGTACCGCTTGGAGTGGGCGGAAGTACGGCTGGTGTCGGGACGAACTTGTGGCGGAAATGTATGATTTTGGGGCTAAAAGTGGATGGATTTCGTGGATGGGAAGTGGTGAAACTTGGGGAGATGCTAGATCCACTCGAAACCAAGCAAATCCGCAGAGGAAATCCAACAAAACTTCATCACACCAACAAATCCCAAAAAAATTTGGGGCTATTTTTGGTGGGGATTTTTGAATTTAGGACAAAAACAACAAAATCAAGCTAGAAATCAAAGAGGGGAGGCGCCGAAATCGTGATCAACGTGGCTCTAATACCAAGATGATGTAGGGTGGAACCCTAGATGGTCGATCCTTCACGAAAGGAGCACAAGGCGAAACACGAGGGGAAACACGAGAGAATCACTAAAACCAACAAGAAATAGTCACACATATGCTAGATCCGAGTACACATAGAGATCACACGGTCCGCGGTCAACTAAGGATGATACAAGTAGCACGATCTTCTCCGTAAGGAGGTCTTGAGGTTCTTCTCTGTGAGGAGGTCTTGAGGTTCTTCTCCGAGGAGGCACGGTCTTCGAGGAGAAGGTATCCAAGTGGATGAGCAAAGCTCTCACACAAATATGAGCTAATCTTTTGCTGACCTTAATTTGGAGCTAGGGGACGAGTACTTATAGTCCAAGGGGTAAGTTGGGGGTTGCACGGGTTGTTGCCCCTTTCACTGCGCACAGGCAGGCCGGTGGTACCGGTCATGGGGGCGGTTGTTCCGCTGGGAGCTCAGGTACCGGTTCCTGGAGGTGTTTCCGTAGGTGCTCAGTGATTGTACCGGTGCTTGGGGCGGTAGTACCGGTCGTTTGGCTGTTACCGGTATAAATCGGGGCTGTACCAGCCTTGCACCGCTTGATTACAGAAGGTTGACCGGTAGTTGGCCGGTAGTGGGGCGGTTGTACCGGTCGACCGGTAGTTGGGCGGTTGTACTGGTATTTCTGCGCTGGGAAGATGTTCTTCATGCTCTTGATGTCCATCTTGCATCGTAACTTCTCCTTGGTTGCTTACATGGTACCTAAGCACACAAAGCATCTTCGTTTGAGGTAGTAGCCATGTCTCAAGTGGGTCAAAGGGAAGTTCAACAAGGAGAGAGTTAACCTTGTTCTCGATGGCTCTCGCACGGGCTCTTGTCATTGGTCTAGGTGGTGTCATGGGAGATGTAGGTAGATCCATGGGGATGGTCTTGGGATGCTCCGCATCAATGTGTGGATTTGTTGGCAGGGCAAGGCTCAACATTAATCTGCTGGGGTTTTGGAAGGCTGACAGAGAAACACGGTGAAGAATAGTCTGAGAGATCATGGATCACTTCAACGTTCCAGAGCAGTGGAGAATGCAGGTGGAACACGCTGCACTGAAGAAGGCTAGGGATGCTTGGAGAAACTGGAAGCACGTGTTGTACAAGAAGTACTTGAGTGAAGGAAAGGACCCAATCCCCGCATACCCCCAAATTACAAAGGCAGACTGGGAAAAATTCAAAAGGGTCAGGGCAACTAAAGAGTTTGCTGAGAAGAGTTTCAAGCAATCGAAACTTCAGAAGAAGAACATACACCCCCATCGTATGGGTGTGGCAGGATACTACGGCATGAAACTGATATGGGACCAGGAGGACAAAGAAGTAGTAGCGGCAGGTGGGAATCCGGCCTTTAGTGAAATCATGGGACAATGCGCGAGGGACTACTTGCGGGCACGTGCAAAGAGGCGTGATGACGAAACTTATTACTTTGAAAACTCATGTGACGAAGAAATGTATCAAGTGACGTTAGAGGCTTCCAAGATCACTGGAAGGTTCTACAGGAACTCGGGGCCATGTGACATTTTATCCGTTGCTCTAAAAACAAAAGAGTCCCCTGGTCATGCAAGGGGTATAGGTGTTAATGTCCTGCACAAGAGGGCTTTCACACTCAGCAAAGAAGAGAGGCTCGGCATGAAAAAAGTGAGGCGTGGAATGAAGCAGAATGCATTGTATGAAAGGTTGAGGAAGGAGATTTATCCGGCTGTTTGAAAGGATGTTGAGGAGTCAATGATGATGCAGAAGACTCTAACACTGACAGATAGCCAGCAGATCGGAGGGGAGGCGGGCATGGAGGATGCTGCTTATTGCACGACAACACTGCACAAAAGTAGCTGTGCATCAGCTGACCCTAGCGACACTGATACTGCAGCTCCTTGTGATGATGCTATATCTGATCTATCTGAAATGAAAGACAGACTGAAGGGCATGCTCACACATTATAAAGGTACATTAAAATGTGTAACAGCCCAGGTTTGCCCACCCTTCTTGGAAGATGGCCTCTTGTTGGACAATGTGCCATTGAAGCCGGGCTGTGTGAAGTGCTACGTGACTGAAGTAAAGCATGGATTCAATGAATTTGCCCTGAAGAATGTCCTAGGAGACTTCGATGAGCAAAGAACCTTGGGAGAAACACTGTTACATCACATCCAGTGGCCACGAAAGGAAATAGAGTTCATCGATGAGATCCCTAAAGCCCCGCCAAGAGCAACCACTGTCGCCCCTCAACCGGTGACGCTCTCCTTGCCACAGCAGCTCTCGCGGGCTGATGCATCAACCTATGATCAGCCGGCCCGACTTTGTGGCATATAGACCATGTCATCCTCCACCCCAAAGCAGCTAGTGGCAAGGTCTACAACTGCTGAAGATGCACCACCAGTCCAGATGCCGGCCAGTGAAGCAACAGGGGGAGACCTAGCTCCAGCACATGCTCAGCAGACCAACCTAGTGGAACGGACTACTAAGCAGTCTGATGCTTCAAAACCACCTGCTAAGCAGTCTGTAGGTCCAGAACTGACAGCTCATTAGTCCGTCAGTCCGCAGTTGCGTGATCAGCATACCAATGCGTCAACACTTCCTGCTCAGCAAACCAACGTGTTGGCACGGCCTCCTCAGCACACCGACAAGTTGGAACCACCTTCGCAGAAACCCAACATAGCTTCAACGCATGTCAGCAGTCCAATGCCTCTGCTCCTACATCCCAGCAGTCCGTCACAGGAGCACTGCCAGCTCAGCGGTCCGGCATAGATAAACCGTCTGCTAAGAAGTCCGTTCAAGCTTCATCGTCTGCTCGATAGTCTACCTTGTAGGCAACCAGATGTTCTGCCAGAAATGCTTCAAGTACCAAGAAGGAAGTGGCTAAAAAGGCTACACCCACGAGGAAGCGCAGCAGGAAAGTGAAGATGAAAGGGAATGATTGCCTCTTACTTAAAGCACTCATCGCCCAGAACCAAATTAATAGTAGGTTGTTTGAATCGGGGAGTAATATTATTTCTGACGGCATGGATCATGAATAAGTACGTTTGTTTCTTGCTAAAAGTAAAGCAGACGTACTTGAAGCATGCAATTACGTCCATGGCCAGCCATTTCTTGTTGGCGAATACTTTGACGAGTGCAGCTCCAGTTACTGCGAGTGACATGAATATAGCATGGATCAAATGTCAGCAGGCCTTCATGGTTTGCTAGTCCACTACAACAGAGATCATTTCCGACTCGATGCTGGTTCCATCAATGTGAGTTTCGAGGACTTACATCTCTTCTTCAACTTCAATGAGCTCGATGCCACTCTTGTTAGATGCCTAATTTTGTAAGTACTTAACAAACTATGATAAACTTCTCCATACAAGGCTGTAAATGATAAACAACTTAATGCATTTTATTCCTCTCAGGGATTGAATGCACAGAGAAGAAAAATGGAGAGTGTGTATTTCATAGATCCTGAATTAGCAAATGGCACAACAATACATGGTAAGGACCTACGGGACTAGGCCGTTAACACGGTCGTCCGTCTCTTTGAAAACACGTCCCATGCAGAATCATTTCTCTGGCCATATCATGAACGGCAAGTCAAGTAAACAATCACACATATACTAATTGTCTTTCAGATTTCAACATAATTCGTAAGTTCATGGCTTTCTTAATATGTAGAAATCACTGGATATTGGTATTCATTGTTCCAAACAAGAACACAGTTTACTACATTGATTCTCAAAGAGAGTCAACAAACGCTCAGGATCTGACGCGTCTTCAGCAATTCATGGATAGATATTGAATTCTATGATGTTAAAATTAATTTGCATTTATATCTGGTTCAATAATTGATGTAGTCAAAATTCATCATCATTTGCAGTGTGCTCGCATTGTGGAAAACTAAACTAGGGAACCTGTTCAAGAGGGAACTACCTTTGCAGCACAAGATCGGTTCTCTGGTAACACACCGAAATCTGTTATTTTCGGAAAATTTATCCAACAGTCTGCAAATACCTTTTCTTACACTAGTCAAATGTTCAAGTTTCTAAATAAACCTCTTTCTATTTTTCCAAAGAAAAAAATTACATCTAACACCGGTTAGGTTGTTCCTAACTGGACAAGTATATGACTAATTTTGTACAAAACATTTCAGTGTCCTCAGCAAGAAGCGGGGACCAACCTTTGTGGATACTTGTTTGTAGACACATGATCTCCATCTGCAAATCTTCTGATAGTTGTGATGATCCTCGCGAATTAGTACCAGTAAGTCTATCTTAATTAATATCTTCTACCCCACTCATATGGCACATTCTGATCTTAAAAATACTCCAGCTCATCTTAAAACCGAGGACCCCTGAACCGCTCCCGGCTGGTGAATTGCTGATGGTTCAGAGATTTATCAGCGACTTCTTCCTGGATCACTGCATCAATCCCACTGGTGATATTAAGATTTCAGCATGCCTTCTCCTGAAATATTGAGTAAGAGTTAGCCGCTAAACATATGCGCATGGATCCATTGTTTTCCGTCTGATGAGGTCTATGTGTGGACAAATAATTGGAATTCAGCTACCATATGTTCAATTGAAAGTGTTGCGAAATCTGATGAATGTTCTTCATGTGGACACTATTTGTTCAATTGAATATTGTGGTGAATTTGCTTTTTGTGTGCCGATTCAAAATGAGATATTTTTGTTTATTTGTTCAATTGTATATTGTGGCGAATTTGCTTTTGCATGCCGATTCAAAATGTGATATTTTTGTTTATTTGTTCAGTTGAATATTGTGGCAAATTTGCTTTTTGCATGCCGATTCAAAATGGGACATTTTTGTTTTAATCGGGCAATTGCTCCACACACGGTTCAACTAAATGAGTGTGTGCAATCCACATCAGAAAGCATACGTCAATCATAGCGGAACCGTCGGTGATACATAGCAGATCGCAAACGATTTGCAGCGCTACTACGTGTGCGTAGGGTCTCCGGAACCATTTGTGATATTGCATTATCGCACACGAGAAATCGGAGTAAACCGTGCCTAATGTAAAATACAATCCCAGTCATAATTTTTTCAGGAAATGTGTGGGATCCCAAACGAAAAGGACACGTCACTCTTGCGGCAACCGTCGGTGATACCCAAAAAATCATAAACGGTCTGCAACACTTATATGTGTGCGAAGGGGCTCCTGGACCGTTTGTGATAGAACATTATCATAGACGGTAATTGTTGGGAAACATGTGCGATGGAGTCTTGCATGGCAGACGGGTTACGCAGAAAACTCGTGTGTGATGGGGCACAAATCGCACACAGTTCATATGTTGGCTCGTGTGCCTTACATACTGTTTCCCAAACGGTTCATTAAGACACACTGTATGGTTTCACTGCGTCATTAGAAACGTTCAATCATCGATCCCACACGTGCGGAAGAATTTAGTGTGTGCTGCATCGCACACAATTACATATTGGAAGGCCTCTGGATCATTGCTCCACATCCCCGACAGTTTCTAGGTCGTGTGGGAAGGACACCCTATTGCCCACACTCACTTGGCGACAGTCCCAAATGCTATCGCAGAAAGGGGTTAAAAACCATTTGTATAGCACCGCGTGTACCAGTGTAGCCAGGTGCTCCAATTAGATGCATGAGACGGCACAACTGCCCCAGTCACCTCTAATGGGGCCGTGAGGGCGCCTCGAAGAACCTACATCGCTCGCCATGGGAAGCTCTCGAGGTTGGACTTGGGACAACGGGAGAACTTACGCGGTTTGCTCGAAAGAAGGGGCAAGGCGTATTACAAATCCACATGTCTGGCTCGCAAATAAAACGGGAGAAAGGCCGACACTTTGATGTTTTGTCATAAAGCGACTCGATTCCCTATAAGACGCGGTTACCAAGGTTAAAACTTAGACGCCACGTGCGACAGGGCTGGGCCCACCCAGCAAGGTTGCTGACCCTACCGAGGACTTTCCAAAGCCGAGCTGGAGGAATCATTCATGGGAACTTGCCTATTAGGCCAAAGACTCTAGGACCAAAGTCCAAGAACGTCATCCTCGGCATCAAAGATCAGTTCGTGGGCTACTAACGGTGTCTTGGACTAGGGTGTGCTAACCTAGTCGGTCCATGCTCCTTGGGAAGGGCTGATGGCCCCTCATTTATCTTGAGGTGGACTCTAGAGGCCTGGTACGTCTCCAACGTATCTATAACTTTTTATTGTTCCATGCAATTATAGTATCAATGGTTGGATGTTTTATATGCAATCGTATCCCATTATATATCATGTTTTGGGACTAACCTATTAATTTATTGCCAAGTGTCAGTTGTTATTTTTTTGCTTGTTGTCGGAGGTATGGGCCACGGGTAGGCCAACCCGAGCCCCAGAACCTTTCAAGACATCGGGGCAGGCTGCGCCCCTCAAGACCCCAGGATGAAGAGCCGCCTTCAAGAAGTCAACGGCAAGATGGCCGACTGACCACTCACGGCCGAGTCCCAGGGACGACTTCAGGGAAAGCCGACTCCTGACTGGCGACTTCCAGAGAAGCCGGCTTTGGGTAGTCGGCCTGCGACTCCAACACACCCCATGACCTCATCAAGTGGGACGGGGCAGGGGAGTGGCAACAATGAAACCCGCTCCCGCCCCTTACCAAGGGCAGGCATGGCCACAACACGCCGTACCCCGGAAGATCTCCGTGCGGCGTGGCACGGTTGCCATGCCGACCCTGACATCAGCACCGCAGGACCGAATCCTGCACCCACGACGGCTTGTCTGTACGGCCCAGAGGCAGCGGGTCCCACCAGTCAGTGAGACGGCAAGAGGACCACCAGTCGGGCCCGTCGGGACTCGGCCCCGGGGAGTCGGCCGAGCCCTCCCCTGGGGCCCACGCGCCATTAATCAAGATGTGATGGAGAGTGGCAATGGTGATCGCCCGCCAGGCGGCGGGGCTGTTGCCATGACCTCATGATCAAGCTCGCGTCATCAGAAGCACGGCTACAGTAATCAGCAGCCGGCAAGACCCGCCCGCGGCGGACGTGGCCTGTCGGCTCCGTACCAGGCCAGTCGGCGGGGCCCGCCATTCGGCGGGCCCCAGCGGTCGGCAGGGAAGACGGAGGCCAGAGGCGCTGATGGCTGGGCCCGCGTCCAGCCGGATTACCATTGTACCCCTGGGAGGTAGGCCTATATAAACCCCCCAGGGCACCCATGCAAACGGTGGGAACCCGTTAGCTCTAGACCAGATCATATAGGAGGGAGAGAGCTAGCCTCGCCCTCTCCTACCTCCAGGAAACAGCTCAAGGAGCAACCGTGTAGACACTTTGCCATAGTGATCATGCGGAGACCCCGCAGAGCAGCAGTAGGGGTATTATCTCCCCGGAGAGCCCTGAAGCTGGGTAAGATTCGCCGGCGTGCATGTCTTCGCCTCATCCCGTTTCCAGGCACCGGTGACGTTCTACTCGCCCCCACCATGATAAGCCATCCTTTGGCATATGTCGCACCTAACCCCCGACATTTGGCGCTCACCGTGGGGCCTGGTGCACCGCCGTCCGGAGACCTGTTCTGGACGGGAACCCTTTTCCTCCCTGGCGAGCGCAGCCAGCCAAGCACGCCAGACGGGGTTTGCACCGACGCGCTGCGCGGCGTTGGGATCGCCTGCGCAGCCAGCTGCCTGGCCGAACTTGTCAGCGAGGTACGCCTCTCCGACGAACCTGCATCCGACGCAGGCACGGGCGGCTCCGAGAGCCTCCTCACGGGCCTCCTCGATCAACTCCACGTTTCACGCGAGCTTGCCGTAGACTTGGAGTCTGTAGGCTCCCCCGATCCGATGCTGGTCGACTCCGACACCGCGTTGCTCGACGCGTTCCCCAGTAATGTGGTGGTCTACGACGAACCTCTCCCTCACGCGGAGAGCGACGGAAGCACCGTCACCGAGGTGCTCGTCATTAGTCATGACGAGCTCCCTGGCAGAGGAGCGCACGACTCACTCGGCGCGGCGCTACAAGACCTAACTGCGCCCATTCCGGAAGACGCTGACGCAGAGACGTTGGAGGCGCGCCGCCTTCAGCTCGTTGAAGGCGCGAAGAAGCTGGCCAGCATGAGACGCTTGTCAGAAGCCTACCAACAGGAGATGGATCGCGCCGTCGGCGGCTCGCCGGCACCGGCAGGGCCCAGCTGCCTTGGCGCGGTCCAGCAGCGCGGCGTAGCCATCGCCAACCTGTTTGGGGCAAGCCGCCCTGTGTACGCTACACCAGCGGAGAACATCCGAGCCGCCCAGGCAGCGGTGGATGAGCTGGACAATTTCGAGGGCGAAGAACGCCGCCTCATGATGGAGCGAGTCCAGCGGCTCCTCAACGCGGCCGCCGCGTAGAACAAGGCCAGCTGCCGCACAGAGGCGCCGCAACGGCAAAACGATGACCTTCGCCGAGATCAAGGCGCGACGTCTCGGATGCCGACTAGCGGCGCCCAAGGAAGAAGAGACAAGGATCCACCTATCAGCCACAATCGGACTCGCATTACCATAGAGCGCGACCGAGACGGCCGCCCGAGAGTAGTGGAACGACGGGACGACTGTCCGCCTCCCCCTCCTCGCAAGGAGAGGCGAGTCTCCCCGCCGCCTGTTGACCATCCGACTCTCGGCAACCGCCTTGGCCGCCGAGAGGGAGTTGGAGAGAATGACGCCCGCCACCGGATCGACCGACTTCACCGATCCCTAGCACTGGAAGAAGAAGACGAGCTGGGTCCGCCTTGTTTCGAGCCCCGCATTCGGGACGACCCCTTTCCCATAGGGTCCACGCTCCCAAGAGACACGCCCAAGTATACCGGCTCCGTGAAGCCAGAAGACTGGCTAGTCGACTACTCCATGACTGTCAGCATAGCAAACGGCAACAAGCGTGTCACCGTAAAGTACGTTCCGCTCATGCTCCAGGGCACGGCCCGTACATGGCTAAACAGCCTGAAGCCCCGCGGCATCAACAGCTGGGTCGACTTCACCGAAGCGTTCGTCCGCAACTTCACCAGCACGTACAAGCGTCCTCCCAAGCCTCATCAGCTCTCCTTGTGCGTGCAAGGCCCCGACGAGTCGACTCGCGATTACCACATGCGTTGGGCCGAGCTTCGGAACTCCTGCGAGGGCGTGCACGAGGTGCAAGCCATCAAGTACTTCACAGCCGGGTGCAGAGAAGGCACCCTCCTCAAGCACAAGCTCCTCTACGACGAGACAGAAACCCTCGATGAGCTGCTGATCATAGCGGACAAGTACGCCATGACCGACTCCTCCATGAAGGCGGAGATTCAAATCAGCACAACTGGCAAAGTGGCCCCTCAAGCTCCAAGAACTCCGGCGGGAGACGCCAACCGGCGACAACAGCAAGGCGACCATAAGCGCAAGGCCCCGCAGCCGGCTTCCAGCAGCCGGCAGGTCGCGACCGTTGAAGCCCAGCAGCCAGATGGGCAGCCTCCACCCAAGCGACAGAAAGGCGGCAAGCCAAACTGGTTGCCGGCCTTCTCCTACGAGCAGACCCTGGATGGACCTTGCAAGTTCCATAGCGGCGCGAAGCCGTCGAATCACACCACCCGGAAGTGCCACTGGCTCACCAGGATCGCCAAGGGAGACGGCCTCCTGCCACCCCCGCCTGCTGGGTAGCCGCCTCCGCCTCCGCCCCAGCAGCCGGCTGTCAGGCCAGTCGGCGCAGTACAAGACGAATACCCTGAAGAACACGGAGCCTACGTGGTGTTTACCAGTATGGATAATGATCGACGCAGCAGGCGGCTGCAGCGACAAGAGGTGAATGCGGTAGCATCAGAGACGCCAGAGTTCATGCACTGGTCCGAGAAGCCCATCAGCTGGAGCAGGGCTGACCACCCAGAGGTGATGCCAAGTCCGGGCTCCTATGCCTTGGTCTTGGACGCCACCTTTGCTACGGATAGACGAGCCGCGCGTTTCTCGCGAGTTCTGATAGATGGAGGCAGCATCATCAATATCCTGTACAAGGACACCATGGAGAAGTTAGGAATCAAGCAAAGACAGCTTCAGAATAGCCGGACTGTGTTCCACGACATTGTTCCTGGGCTTTCCTGCTCACCAATCGGCAAGATCCTGATGGACGTCCTCTTTGGAGACAAAGATCACTTCCGCCGAGAGTCTGTTTGGTTTGAGGTGGTGGACCTCGAGAGCCCATACCGTGCGCTACTCGGCCGACCCGCCTTGGCCAAGTTCATGGCGGTCCCCCACTACGCCTACCTCAAGATGAAGATGCCCAGTTCTAGGGGAATTCTGACTGTGGCCGGCGACTACCGGAAGTCATCTGCCTGCATGGCTGAGAGCAGTCGGCTGGCCGAGTCCCTGGTAATCGCGGCCGAGAAGCGGCTCCTTGAGCGAGTTGTGGCGATGGTCGGCAAGTAGCCAGAGGTATCACCCAACCCGAAGGAGTCGGAGGCTGAAGGTTCGTTCAAACCGGCCAAAGAGACAAAGAAGATACCCTTGGATCCGGAGGACCCAGAGAGGTACGCTGTCGTAGGTGCAAACCTCGACAGCAAATAGGAAGGCGAGCTCGTCGATTTCCTCTGTGAGAATCAGGACATCTTCGCATGGTCCCCCAAAGACATGCCAGGTGTACCGACGGAATTCGGCGAGCACAAGTTACATGTCCAATCTGATGCAAAGCCGGTCAGGCAGCCCCTGCGCCGCCTATCAGAAGAGAAGAGAAGAGTTGTCGAAGAAGAGATAGCCCGACTCCTCGCAGCCGGCTTCATTATGGAAGTGTTCTTTCCAGAATGGCTAGCAAATCCAGTCCTGGTACTGAAGAAGAACAAGCAGTGGCGAATGTGTATTGACTACACGAGCCTCAACAAGGCCTGCCCCAAGGACCCATTTTCTCTACCAAGAATCGACCAGGTGATAGACTCCACAGCCGGATGCGAGCTGTTGAGTTTTTTGGATGCATACTCAGGATATCACCAGATCAAGTTGAACCCGGCCGACAGACTGAAGACCGCCTTCATCACGCTGTTTGGAGCCTTCTGCAACCTCACCATGATGTTCGGCCTAAGGAATGCCGGCGCCACCTTTCAGCGTTGCATGCAGAAGTGCCTCCTCAAGCAGCTCGGCAGGAACGCCCACGTCTACGCGGACGACGTGGTGGTAAAGACGGAAAAGCGTGGAACACTGCTGGAAGACCTCAAGGAGACCTTTGAGAACCTGCACCGATTCCAGATCAAGCTCAATCCCGAGAAGTGTGTCTTCGGAGTACCATCCGACCAGCTCCTTGGCTTCCTGGTCTCTGAACGCGGCATAGAATGCAACCCAGTAAAGATCAAGGCCATTGAGAGAATGGAGGTACCCAGCCGACTGCTGGATGTGCAAAAGTTCACCGGCTGCTTGGCGTCCATCAGCTGATTCATCAGTCGACTGGGCGAGAAAGCTCTCCCTTATACCAACTCATGAAGAAGACCACTTTTTTCGAGTGGAACCATAAGGCAAACGAAGCTTTTCTCCAGTTGAAGAAGATGCTGACTACTCCACCCGTCGTGGCGGCTCCGACTCCCAAGGAACCTATGCTCCTGTACATCGCCGCCACCAGCCGGGTAGTCAGCACGGTCATTGTAGTGGAACGCAAGGAGGAAGGCAAGGCACTACCTATCCAGAGACCGGTATATTACCTGAGCGAAGTACTGTCGACCTCCAAGCAGAACTACCCCCACTACCAGAAGATGTGCTATGGCATACACTTTACTGCCAAGAAATTGAAGCCTTACTTTCAAGAGCATCCAATCACGGTGGTCTGCACGGCCCCGCTTGCCGAGATCATTGGTAGCCGAGATGCTTCTGGCCGAGTGGCCAAGTGGGCCATAGAGCTGGCTCCCTACACCATCCACTACCAGCCCCGCACCGCTATCAAGTCACAAGCACTGGCCGACTTCCTCGTCGACTGGGACGAGACCCAGTACCTACCTCCAGCGCCTGACTCCACCCATTGGCGGATGCATTTCGACAGCTCCAAGATGCGCACCGGCTTGGGAGCCGGCGTCGTCCTCACCTCTCCTAAAGGCGACAAGCTCAAATATGCACTGCAAATCCATTTTGCCGCCTCCAACAACGTCGCCGAGTACGAGGCGCTCATTCACGGGCTCCGGCTTGCCAAAGAACTTGGCATCCGCCGGATCTTGTGTTATGGCGACTCGGACTTAGTGGTCTAGCAGTCATCTGGCGACTGGGACGCGAAAGATGCAAACATGGCGAGTTACCGTTTCCTCGTGCAGCAACTCAACGGGTATTTCAAAGGGTGCGAGTTCCTCCATGTGCCAAGAAATGACAACGACCAAGTAGACACCTTGGCACGAATCGGCTCTACCCGCCAAGCAATACCATCCGGCATCGCCCTTCAACGCCTCCTCAAGCCGTCTGTCAAGCCTTCACTAGAATCAGACTCCATTTTTGTGCCGGCTCCTCCCGAAGACGTCGGATTTGACTCCAGAGCCCCGGCAGTCGGTACAGGGATTTTGGCAGATGGCTCCAAAGCCGCCACAGTCAAACCCGGCCCCGGGGCTGCGGCGGCGGACTCAAAGACTCCAGAACTCGACCCAAGGGCCGCGCCAGTCGGCCTGGGGACTTCATTAACCCAGCAAGCGGTTGTTGACTCCAACCCGCCGCCTCCCAGCCCAACCGCTCTCGTCCAAGTCACAGTTCTGGCAGTCGAAGAAATAGCAGCACCCTCATGGGCCCAGCCCATCCTCAAATTCCTGGTGAGCAAAGAGCTGCCGACTGATGAGACCTCAGCTCGGCAAATACAACGCCGAGCGGCAGCCTACACCATAATCAATAGAGAGCTGGTCAGGCGCAGCGTCACTGGTGTCTACTAGTGCTGCGTAGAGCCAGAGCAAGGCCAAGCAATTCTCAAAGACATCCATCAAGGCGAGTGCGGCCACCATGCGGCTTCGAGAGCACTCGTCGCCAAAGCCTTTCAACACGGTTTCTTCTGGCCGACTGCCCTAGAAGAGGCCAAGGAGTTGGTCCAAAAATGCAAAGGGTGCCAAAAGTTCAACTCCAAGCCACACCAGCCGGCTTCTGAACTCAAGACCATCCCCATTGCCTGTCCTTTCGCAGTTTGGGGTCTAGACATGGTGGGACCATTCAAGACAGCACGAGGTGGCTTAACTCACTTACTTGTCGCAGTGGACAAGTTCACCAAGTGGATAGAAGAGAAGCCAATCAAGAAGCTGAACGGTCTGACTGCCGTGACTTTCATCTCCGATATCACAATTCGGTACGGCATACCACACAACATCATCACCGACAACGGCACAAATTTTGCCAAAGGCGCCTTGGCCCGTTTTTGCGCAACACAGGGCATCCGACTGGACCTAGCGTCCGTCGCCCATCCACAGTCAAACGGCCAGGTGGAGCGAGCAAACGGCCTCATCCTGTCCGGCATCAAACCCCGGCTGATCGAGCCTCTGGAGCGCTCGACTGGCTGCTGGCTCGATGAGCTACCAGTCGTGCTCTGGAGTCTGCGCACGACTCCAAACAAGTTAACCGGCTTCACGCCTTTCTTCCTCGTCTATGGTGCTGAAGCCGTCATCCCAACGGACGTAGAGTTCGACTCCCCACGAGTCACCATGTACACCAAGGAGGAAGCGGAAGAAGCACGACAAGACGTCGTCGATCTGCTGGAAGAGGGCCGGCTGTTGGCACTCAGCTGGTCCAGCATCTACCAGCAGAGCCTGCGCCGATACCACAATAGGAAGGTCAAGCCAAGATCTTTCCAAGAAGGCGACCTTGTGCTCCGGCTGATCCAGCGAACAGCCGGCCAGCACAAGCTGTCAGCGCCTTGGGAAGGCCCTTTCATCATCAGCAAAGTACTGGGCAACGACTCTTACTACCTGATTGACGCTCAGAAGCCCCGAGCACGCAAGAGGGACGACTCCGGCAAGGATACAGAGCGGCCATGGAATGCAAATCTCCTCCGAAGATTTTACAGTTGATGCAGTATGTACGATGCTACCTTTTGTATTAAAGTACCAAGACTTCGGGCCCCCCGAGACGAGCTCGGGGACTGCCCTCTTTTGTCTGTATGATAAAAATTATGCCTACAAGTATGTTACTCTTTGTTATGTCGCTTGGCACTGGGCTCGACAAGTCGGCCCGGGGACTTACCGCCTTGCACTGTGAAATGCTTCCTGCCGCCGGACAAGTAGTGTGTAACACCTAAACCGTCTCCTGTCAGAAGCCGCAGCTCGTAGAAGCGACTGTACGGTGGGCAGAAGTAAGGTAGAATGGGCGTTCGCATGAAAAATGGCTAAGGACACAAAGCATAAAACATAGCTCAAGACGGTTTCCAGCCTTTTTTCACAAACCGACTCTCAAATAGTCGGATTGCCGCCTTCTATTCAACTTGCTCAAAAACTCTTAAAAACGGCTAAGTACTTGCCTTCCCAAGTAGCCAAGCATTTGATCCAGCGGCAGTCCGCAGAGCGGCTGTCCGATTGGCGAGGCAGGCAACTAAGAGAAAGCGGTAAAGGAAAAAAGCCAAAAGAGCAATGAGCAAGAAAAGATAGAACTCGGATAAATATATTTACATAACGTAGGCCCTTGGCCGAATCTTTGAGCAGAAGTTCAAAATACACCCCGCGGGTGGAATTGTGCGAATTAACAAGTTCTTCAAAGACTACTGAAGCAGATAAAATAAAGATAAAGCGGCAGCTTAGGAAGCAGCAGACGGATTCGGAGGGTCGGAGGAGGCGGCAGCGTCAGGCGTCGGGGCGGCCGGCTGGGTAGTCTCGGCTTGATCGCCTCCGGCGATAGTCGACTCGGTTGCACGCGGCTCGTTGCTGGAGGCGCGGTCGAGCTGAGGCTGGCCGTCTGCTCCGTCTTCTGGTGCCTCCGTCCTCTGCCTCGCCTTCCTCCTCGACGCTGGAGCCAATCACCTCCTCCGAGTCCTCGCCGTAGTCTGGGTTCATCCCAAACCACTCCGGTGGTACCTCCTCGCCGTCTTCAGACCGCTCGGGGACAAAGATGCCGGTGTCGATGTACTCGGCGATCGCCACAGTAGCTTGACGAGGGCGTCTTCCGCAGCTGCCAGCTCCGACTGGGCCTCCGACCAAAGCGTGGCCAGCCGGTCTAGATCCAGCCCCAGATACCATGCCTTGACGAACTCCAAGGCCCGACGCGCTCCAGCTCGGGCCGAAGAACCCTTCCAGGCCTCAAGACGACCAGCCGCGACCTCTAGCCAGTCAGCCGTCGGGCTGGGGGTGCGCAGAGCCTGCATATCCGGCCACAGGGCAGTAATCGCCTGGGCACCGACACGCTGAAGCCGGCGCAGCATCCGGTGAGTCGGCCGAAGGCGAGCCTCGATGCTCAGGATGTGCTCGTCAAGGGTTCGGGGGGCGTCGGCGACGATCTCTGCGCCCTCCGCCCTCCGACCTTCACGGTCAGCCTCGATGGCTTGAATGGCGGCCTATGAGTGCCCAAGAAAGAAGTCTGCCAAGACGGAAGAAACAAAGAAGCAAGTCAAAAACCAGGAGTCGGCACGACTTATAATCGGCAGCTCGAAGAAAGAAAGTAAAGAAACTCACCATCAACGATGTCTTCAATCTCATGGAAGCCGGAGGCCAGCATCGCCTCCTTGTCAGACCAGGAGGAGCGCTCGCTCGTGAACTCGGCCAGGAGGGCGGTTTCTGTCTCTTCCGCCTCCCTCTGCGTCTTCGCAAGCGGCTCTTTCTGCTCTGCCAATTGAGTGGCCAGCAGATCGCGCTCCGTGGCGAGCTTGCTGCACTCCTCCCCTTTGGTGCGCAATGCAGAGTTGGCTTCGCTCAGCTGCTGTTGAAGAGCAGCGTTGGCTCCTGAAAAGAAGGAAGAAAGAAGGCGTTAAGTCATCAATAAAGAAGATCACCGGGGAGATCCGGCCCGACTACTCAGCAGTCGGCCCGAATCTCGGGGACTACAGCCCGCTGGTGCGCCAGCGCGCCCCCGCAAAGAAGAAAAATGACTTACTCAGGCTCTCCGACAAATCGGCGGTCCGATTGCCCAGCTCTTCAACGTTACGGTTGAAGGCAGTGACGCGGAGGTTCTGGTAATCTTGCGTCAAGCGTTTCAGACAAAAAATTAATACCCAGAGTTCATCAATTGGAGTTTCGGGCCGCCTGCTCAGCAGCCAGCCCGAAACTCGGGGACTACACCCAGTGAGTGCGCTGGCGCGCGCCCACAGAGAGGAACAAGGAAACAAGGACCAAAGGAAAAACATACCCGGACGGCTGCCCGTGACGCCAGGTACGCCTTGGTGCAATTCTGGAGAGCGTCGCCCTCAGCACGAAGCTTCGCCTGGACGTCCAGAAGCGCCTGGTTCAGCGTCCCCGTGTCGCCTCCTCGCACCCACCCAATGGGCGCGGCGCTTGTCGCTTCGACGTCTGGGATCGCCGAACTGGCGGTGCCGGCCTCCAGGGGGCGGGGTGCTGAAGTCGCCTTCTCCAGACGGCAGCGCGTCGGCGAGCCGACTTGGAGGAGTAACCTCGCCATGGCCTCGTCTTCGGTCGGTGGCACCGGAGGGTCCGCTGGCTGCTTGCCTTGCGCACTCTCAGACGGCGGCGGGGGCGGCGGCGGAACGATCACGTCCAGCGTAGAGGGATCGCCGCCTTCCCTCTCCACGACGGGGTTCTCGCCGCCGGCTTCCACAGTCTGCCCCATGAACTCCGGAGGCGGCGGCGTAGAGTTCAACGGGGTGACGAACACCGCCGATTGGCGGCGTGCGGCCTCCTCAGCCTGCCGCTTCGTCGCGGCGGCGGCTTCGGCCTCCGCCAGTTTTTTCTTGGCGGAGGCCTCTGCCTTCTCCAGGCGAACGACCTCTTCTTCTTTGCGCTTCTCCTGCGCATTCCGCTCTGTCGCCTCCCGGAGGTCAGCAGCAGGGTCAATCCACCGAGTGGTGGCGGACGTCTCCGCTGACCCCATGACGGAGGCGGCGGTGACCCTCTCGAGAGTGAGGGGAGCCCTGGAGCAAGGGGAGCAAGCAAAGACTCAGACAAAGCGACAAAGAAAGAATAAAGCATTGAGATAGAATACTCACGCGGAGACCAATGGCGGCTTCTTCACTTCCTTACGGAAGCGGATGGCCTTCGCAGCCGCCTCGTCCGCCGGGTCGCCGCAGCCGAACCCTTGGGTTTCTTCGGCCGACTGCCGAACAAGGTCGGCACGGCCCTGCGCTTCTTCCCGCCGCCTGGAGCACCCGACGCGGCAGAAGAGCCCGCGCCATGCTGGCTGGCTCCTGGCCGATGGCGGGGGGCGACTTCTCCCTCGGCGTCGTCGTTAGGCCAGTCGGCGAAAGTGGCCGAAGGCGTGAAGTCGCCTGCTGCTCCTCCTCCTCGTCCCTCGGTGTCGTCCTCCAGAGCCGCCGCCCCCAGATCGGGGTCGTCGACGTCGCTCTCTGCCCGGTCGGCGAGGAACTCGCGGGCCGGCCCCGAGGTGCCAGCTGGCGGGTGGTGGAGGGGATTCTGACCAAAGCCAATTGGTCAAAACAAACTCGGCGAGAAAGAAGACAATCCAAAGAAAGAAAGGAAAGGCAACTCACCACGGGCAGGGGGTTGGCGCGGGAGTACGGCTCCTTGCCGAACCGCCAATCCTCCAGGAGCTTGCTGTCCGAGAGGTAGTTCACCATGAAGGCCACCAACTCGTGTGGCATGTCCTTGGTGCACATCCGACTCGGGTCGCGGTGCCCGCTCATTTGGCATATCATATGGGGGCGGCCTTGGAGCGGGAGAACTCGGCGCGCCACGAAGGCGGCCAGTAGGTCTGGACCAGTCAAGCCCTCCGACTGCGTCAGCACTCGGAGTCGCGCGATGGCGCCGGCTCCCGCAGGCATCAGCGACTTGGCTCGGTACGACCAGTTGGGCAGTCTCCCAGCCGGCGGGCCGGCTTCGAAAGCCGGCAGATTGACCCAGTCGCCCCTCGCGGAGACGCTCCTGACGTAGAAGTACGATCTCTGCCACATCTTCACCGACTTTATCAGCGAGATGGAGGGGAAGGGGTTGTCGGCCCCCGACCTTCGCACGGCAATGAAAGCGCCGCATTGAGCCGGCACACCTGCAGCCTGGGTGCCGAGCTTGGAGAAGAAGAACTCCCCCAGAGCTCGAGGGTGGGGAGGACTCTGAGGAAGCCTTCGCACAAGGCCACGAAGGCGGACAGCAGCACCACTGTGTTGGGGGTGAGGTGGTGCGGCTGGAGGCCGTAGAACTCCAGGAAGGATCGGAAGAAACTGCTCACCGGTAGCCCCAACCCGCACAAGCAGTGCGAGCGGAAGATGACCCGCTCGCCCTCCTGCGGCGCGGGGGAAATCTCCCCCTTCGGCGCAAGGTGCACCCGCACGTGATCCTCGCCGGGGAGCCGACGAGTCCTGCGGAGGAACTCGATGTGGTCGTCGTGAACTTTGGAACCGTCCCAAGTGCCGGAGCGCACCAGGGGAGGCGCGGCGGCAGAGGAAGAACTCATCGCCGTTGTGCGTGTCTTCGCCTCATCCTGTTTCCAGGCACCGGCGACGTTCTACTCACCCCCACCATGATAAGACATCCTTTGGCATATGTCGCACCTAACGCCCGACACTTGTTTTCGGTTTTCAAGGATATCAGTAACAAACGAAGTCCAAATGCCATGAAACTTTTTGATGATTTTCTTCTGGACATTAGGGACCCTAGAAGCTTTGGGAGATGGTCAGAACACGAAGGGGTGGCCAACAAGCCACCAAGGCACACATTGGTGCCTTATGGGCCCCTCGCTGCTCTGTTTGACCTAACTCTGCCTCTATAAATTCTCCAAAATCGGGAAACCAACATAGAGTCACGCAATACACTTTTTTCACCACCGCAAGCTTCTATTCTCACGAGATCTCATCTAGAGGACTTTTTCGGCACTGCCAAAGGCGGAATCAATCATGGAGGAGCTCTACATCAACCTTGCTGCCCTTCCGATGATGTGTGAGTAGTTTACCACGGATCTACAAGTCCATATATAGCTAGTAACTAGATGGCTTCTTATCTCTCTTTGATCTTCAATACAATGTTCTCCTCGATGTTCTTGGAGATCTATTTGATGTAATCACTTTTTGCGGTGTGTTTGTTGGGATCCGATGTGTGATTTTATGATCAGATTATCCATGAATATTATTTGAGTCTCCTTTGAACTCTTTTATGCATGATTATTATAGCTTTGTATTTCTTCCGATCTATTGATTTGGTTTGGCCAACTAGATTGATTTTTCTTGCAATGGGAGAGGTGCTTTGTGATGGGTTCAATCTTGCGGTGATCTATATCTCAGTGACAAAAAGGGACAAGACACGTATTTGTATTGTAGCCATTAAGGATAAAATGATGGGGTTTATTCCTATTGATTGAGTTTACTTTGTCTACATCATGTCATCTTGCTTAAGGCGTTACTCCGTTCTTTATGAACTTAATACTCTAGATGCATGTTAGATAGCGGTCGATGTGTGGAGTCGGTCTACTTGTCTCGGACGTGATACCTATACATGGTCATTGCCTTGGATATCTTCATGATTATTCGCTTTTCTATCAATTACCCAACAGTAATTTGTTTACCCACCCACTGGTGCGCGTCGGTGCTATACAAACGGTTTTAACCCCTTTCCGCGACGGCATTTGGAACCGTTGCCTAGTGAGTGTGGGCGATAGGGGGGGGGTCCTTCACACACGACCTAGAAACCGTCAGGGATATGCCCTCCTGGCACACACGCTCGGCAAAATGAGGTCGTGTGTGATCGGCGAGCGCTCAAATACGGAAATACGTATAGTAGAGCTAAAAAATACAATTATACAGGCGAAATTGTTTCTGGTCACAAGTACATCCCACATAGTCAGTCACCGCTAAACGTTTCTATTCGTATGTACATCCCACACAGTCACTCCAAGGAAAACATTTCCGTTCACAGGTACATCACACACAATTTTTCCTGTTAAATCGTTTGCGTTATTGGATGTATCACACAGGTCCGTAGAAGAAACTGCGTGGCAAAGGCTATCCATCACACACAGTTTTTATGTGGTAAACGTTTGCGCAAGGTGGCCTAACACAAACAGTTTTCAAGAGAAAGTTGTGTGTGATTGTTCATTGATCCAACACGGCTTATTCCTAGAAACTGTGTGCGTTGCCTGAGGTCATCGCCCACGGTATTTTTTCAATAACCGTTTGCAATAGCAAAACCCAATTAGCAGGCTAATTCGCCATTAGCAGGCTAATTTCCCTATTATTAATAATCCATTTATTAATCCAATTGACATCCATATTAAGCACATAATATATTTCATTTCCATATTAAGGAAGCAGAATTTCATAATTGAAATACATCAAAGTACAACATGATATAGCTTCAGCACTCAGCTACCCCATTACACAACTCCACCAGCACCAAGTTTCACATGCAACATGTGGAACCTTTCGAAATTAGCATCATAAACGGTATATAGACAGATGCATATAATCTGGAAAACTACTGAAGCGGAAGGCGAATATTGAGCCTTCATTCATGTTGAAGGTCTTTGCAACTTTAGGCTAGTGCCTGTGGATGATTGACCGTTCATCCTTCATCCTCTTCAGGAACACTTCAATATTGAACCGTGGGTGTTGTATGAAAACCTTCCTCGCCTCCTGACCATAGAGGTGGTTTGAGAGGTAATTGATACGTCTCCAACGTATCTATAATTTTTGATTGCTCCATGCTATATTATCTTCTGTTTTGGACATTATTGGGCTTTATTATTCACTTTTATATTATTTTTGGGACTAACCTATTAACCGGAGGCCCAACCCAGAATTGATGTTTTTTGCCTATTTCAGAGTTTCGCAGAAAAAGAATATCAAAAGGAGTCCAAACGGAATGAAACCTTCGGGAACGTGATTTTCGGAACGAACATGATCCAGGAGACTTGGACCCTATGTCAAGCAACCAACAGGGAAGCCACGAGGTAGGGGGTGCGCCTACCCTAGGCGTGCCCTCCACGCTCATGGGCCCCCTGTTGCTCAACCGACGTACTCCTTCCTCCTATATATACCTACGTACCCCCGAACAATCAGAGACGGAGCCAAAACCCTAATTCCACCGCCGTAACTTTCTGTATCCACGAGATCCCATCTTGGGGCCTGTTCCGGAGCTCCACCGGAGGGGGCTTCGATCACAGAAGGCTGCTACATCAACACCATAGCCTCTCCGATGAATTGTGAGTAGTTTACCTCATACCTTCGGGTCCATAGTTATTAGCTAGATGGCTTCTTCTCTCTTTTTGGATCTCAATACAATGTTCTCCCCCTCTCTTGTGGAGATCTATTCGATGTAATCTTCTTTTGCGGTGTGTTTGTTGAGACTGATGAATTGTGGGTTTATGATCAAGTTTATCTATGAACAATATTTGAATCTTCTCTGAATTCTTTTATGTATGATTGGTTATCTTTGCAAGTCTCTTCGAAATATCAATTTGTTTTGGCCTACTAGATTGATCTTTCTTGCAATGGGAGAAGTGCTTAGCTTTGGGTTCAATCTTGCGGTGTCCTTTCCTAGTGACAGTAGGGGCAGCAAGGCACATATTGTATTGTTGCCATCGAGGATAACAATATGGGGTTTTTATGACATTGCATGAATTTATCCCTCTACATCATGTCATCTTGCTTAAAGTGTTACTCTGTTCTTATGAACTTAATACTCTAGATGCATGCTGGATAGCGGTCAATGTGTGGAGTAATAGTAGTAGATGCAGGCAACAGTCGGTCTACTTGTCTTGGACGTGATGCCTATATACATGATCACACCTAGATATTCTCATAACTATGCTCAAATCTGTCAATTGCTCAACAGTAATTTGTTCACCCACCGTAAAATACTTATGCTCTTGAGAGAAGCCACTAGTGAAACCTATGGCCCCCGGGTCTATCTTCCATCATATTAATCTTCCAACACTTAGTTATTTTCATTGCCTTTTATTTTATTTGCATCTTTATCATAAAAATACCAAAAATATTATCTTATCATATCTCTCAGATCTCACTCTCGTAAGTGACCGTGTAGGGATTGACAACCCCTTAAAGTGTTGGTTGTGAGGATTTATTTGTTTTGTGTAGGTGTGAGGGACTCACGCGTAGCCTCCTACTGGATTGATACCTTGGTTTTCAAAAACCGAGGGAAATACTTACGCTACTTTGCTGCATCACCCTTTCCTCTTCAAGGGAAAACCAACGCAGTGCTCAAGAGGTAGCAGTAATCATCAGTGAACTACTTTGGAAAGGCCTGAAAATAAGGATGTGCATAAATATCTTCTCTATATTGGAAATGGGGCAAAGGAATAAAAAAAAGGCAAGGTATAATAGTTAGTACCATCTTGTAGTGAACTGATGTCTTCTCCATTGTGCAGACAAAGATCTTGTTGTTTTTTGTCGCTAATTTCTTTATCCTAACAATCTTTCTGAGTTTCTTGATTTGATTGATGTTCATGGATAACTCATTTCCCCATATGCAAAAAGGGTCAAACAGTGGGTTAAAACCTCTGATAGCAGGACCTACATGTGCAAGACCAAATTGTTAAAAACCAAAATATTAGAATGGTTCCTGCAATTGCAGAATAATGTTCTATTAGACAATGGACCACACACGTGCTAACCTCGATTGTAAACCTCAGTGCTTCCCATTGTTTCCCTGCAACACATATAAGTTACTTAGTCATCAGGTTAAGTGAGGGTTCGCATGCTATCAGTAAAATATGTTGATGAAAAATAAGAACATTGCAGATTCATTAGATTAATTCAAGCCACATGGAAAACCCATTTATCGAAACCAAGCATGATTAAGAACTAGGAAATATAGCACTTGTATATGTTTCTCATGTATTAAGTGCAGCCAAATTCGATTTATTCCTCACATGCACAACAATACAAAATTCTACCCACGACAATTGGACATCGCATTGCAGAATTGAAACAAGCAGTTAACTGAACACTACAACAAATGAACCAAACATTAACTGAGCACCACATTGCATAATATAAAATACTCCTAATAGAAGATCAGATAGTTAACCAAACAGTTAACTACAGCCAATTGTAGCAATTGTATTTGTTTCTAATGTATTTACTACAGCCAAATTCAATTTATTCCTCACATGGTATACAATAACAGAATGCACCCACAACTATTGAACATCGCGTTGCAGAATTGAACCAAACAGTTAACTAAACACCACAACACAAATGAATCAAATGTTAACTGAGCACCACATTGCACAATGTATAACCAAACCAAGCATGCTTGACAACTTGGAAATATAGCAATTGTATTCGTTTCTCATGTATTTTTTAAAGATAAATTTGATTTATTTCTCACATGGAAGACAATACAAAATTGCAGCCTGAAGAATTGAACATCACATTTGCAGAATTGAATCAAACAGTTAACTGAAGACAACAACTAATTAACAAAACAGTTAATAAGTGAGCACCACACTGAACGACATATAGAACATATACACTAGATCAACAGATTGCATGGTAAAATTAGATAGCACAATACTAGAATTTGTGAAGGAAAGATAGGAGCAGCACACGCAACGGGTAAACCGAGCATGCTTAACCGGCGTAGCTAGCAAATGGCAAGGTGCTCCTCCAAGATCTGGGGGTCGGCACGAATGGCAACCATCGCGACCTCATCCGCGTGTGCGGCAGTGATTTGCTTCTCCGCTGCCAAATGCTCCTTGAGATCCTGGCTATACTGCATGCACCATGGCTTAGGGTGGCGCTTATTTGGTGGAGGGTTCGGTGATTTGGGTGGAAGGTGTCGCGCTCGCGCTGGCGGTCGGGGCATGTGGGATGTGGAGGGAGGAGGCGGATGGGGGTCGGGTGTGGATTACCTGCCTGGATAGACGAGGCCGAGCAGCGTGAAGGAGGGTCTCCGACGAGGAGGTGGTTCTGCAAGCAAGGAGTGAAGGTTTCAACTTGGAAAAGGAAGGCGGAAACAGGGGAAATGTGGCTTTTGGTAAGGGGAGGGGGTGCGGAGGTAGATATTTCCGCGGAAGCCAAAAATTTGGAATCACTTCAGTGAAAAAACTGGCGCGCAAAGTGTCATCAGACACGGTCCCTTATTCAGAACTGTGTACGATATGCGAACATCACAAACGATTCAGATAGCTTAACCCGCGTGTGATGAGTTTGAACGTTAAAATTTTTGGTTCGAATTTCCATGGTTACAGTGGTCATCCACTTCATTGCATAGTTTGGGTACACAAAGCAGACTACAGCACACCCACATTTCTTAATCGAGCAAGTTCAGCAATTAAACAGAGCTAGCAGACCTAAAAATTAGTCTAACAAATTAAAGACCGACGCTCTTAATTAAACAAAACAGAGAGTACTACTACGGCTGGTGCTCGTCGATCTCCGCCGCCGCCTCCATGTCTAGCTCACGCCTGACGGTCTCCTGGGGAAGGGGCTCCATGGCATCCATCGCACCATACTCGGCAAGCATGTCGCCATCCACGTCCGCCATCTCTTTGGAAAGGGCCGCCACGAGCTGGGTGTGGGCGGACGCGATATGGGCTTGGGTGGGCTCCATTGTAGCAAGGTATGCGGCGGAGGAACGGACGGCTGCTCGAACGCTCTCGGCGATTGCCAGCTCTTCGGCCGTGGGTTGCCGACCATTGTCGGAGAAGCTTCGTTCGATTTGTGCGGTGACTGCCAGGAGCTAGGCATGGGCGGCCTCCATCAGGGCTAAGACCGCCGCTGTGGAACGGACAACTGTTCTGCCGCTCTCCCCAGTTGTTATCCCCGAGCCAGATGTTGCTGCCGCCACCTAAGAAGCAACAGCAGTCGTTTAGGCTGCCATGGCCGCCCGATCGCAGATTGCGGCCGCGCTCATGCACCTTGTTAGCATGCGCATGGTGGCTGCGGCCGCGCTCTCGCCGGAGTGGGCCACCGAAGTTGCCGTCACGACACGGGTCCACGTGCCCATCTTTCACCGGCGACGATTGAACAGTGAAATGATATTTGGGGAGCGAGCTAGTGTGCTTGAGACGCCGGCTGTGGACTGTAGCTGACGCACCTTCTCGCGTAAGCCATAGGCGTACTATACACCGATGGTGCTCCAGGATATTTTGTGCTGCATCTCACACGGTTGGTGATAATAAACTGTGTGCGATCTACTTGATTTTTCATCTTGATTTGAATTACATAATGGTGTCACAGCGGCAATGGACGGTGTTTGAATTGCTAGACCTTTTATCTGGAGTGAACATGCAACTATATGTGTGTCGTAAAAGAATTGGAATTATTCAGGATTCGTTTGAACATTTTATACATTAAATTGGACTTCTAGCCATTTCAGGTGCACAATTCAAAATTAAACTACATGCACATGCTCCGGTGCACCAACATGGGTTTTAAGATCATATATGTGTCCATGGGTTTATACTTACCTCCCATGCAAGAAATGGGGATGAAATTCGAACACCACGACACCGTCTCTCTCCGGCAAATGTCGACGTACTTGCTTTTGTAATTCTAGTAAATCCAAAATTCACCCCAAATTCATGAAACTTGGCATGCTATCATGGAGTGGCATCAACATGCCATGGTAAAAAATTTGTCCCATTTGGGGCAGGTTTGGGTATAAGCTTCTCATAAACCAGAGCTTCTCACAACAAGTGTGATGGTTTCGGTAGGGAACGCTTCACCTTTCTGGACGAAACGATATCCATTGCCTCTTCTCAATTTATAATTTTTTCCTAGTGTCAGCATAGAACAACATGAGTGTTGTGTCAGTTTTTGGATTTTTTCGGGGTTCGCTTGGACATTTTTATACATTAACTGAGTTTTCTATGCATTCATGTGCATAATTCAAATTTGAACTACAGGCACATGCTCTAATGCATATAAATTAGTTGAAAAATTCCAATCTGTGTCCTTGGTTGCCTGCTTAAGTCCTATGCAAGAAATGGGAATGAATGTCAAACACCCTGCCACCGTCACTCGGCCGCAAACATTGAGATACCTGGTTTTTAAATTCTAGTAAATCCAAAACTCGTCTGAAATTCATGAAACTTGGCATGCTATCATGGAGCGGCATCAACATGCCATGGTAATTTTTTTGTCCCATTTGGGGCAGGTTTGGGTCTATGCTTCTCACAAATCAGAGCTTCTCTCAACAAGCATGCTGGTTTCAGTAGGGAACGTCCCACCTTTGGGGACGAAACAATATCCATTGCCTCTTATTGCTTCCAAATTTTTTATCGTGTCAACATAGAACAACATGAGTGTTGTGTCAATTTTTGTGATTTTTCGGAGTTCGTTTGGACATTTTTATGCATTAACTAAGTTTTTAATGCATTTATGTGCATAATTCAAATTTGAATACATGCACATGCTTCAGTGCATATAAATTGGTTGAAAAATCAAATATGTGTCCTTGGGTGCATGCTTAGGTCCCATGCAAGAAATGAGAATGAATTTCAAACACCAGGGCGCTGTTGATTACCGGCAAAACATTGAGATGCCTAGTTTTTAAATTCTAGTAAATCCAAAACTCGTCTGAAATTCATGAAACTTGGCATGCTATCATGGAGCGGCATCAACATGTCGTGGTAAAAATTTTGTCCCATTTGGGGCAGGTTTGGGTATATGCTTCTCACAAACCAGAGCTTCTCACAACAAGCATGATGGTTTCGGTAGGGAACATCCCAGCTTTGGGGACGAAATGATATCCATTGCCTCTTATTGCTTTCAATTTTTTTCTCGTGTCAACATAGAACAACAGGAGTGTTGTGCCAATTTTTGTGATTTTTCAGGGTTCGTTTGGACATTTTTATGCATTAACTGAGTTTTCAATGCATTTATGTGCATAATTCAAATTTGAACTACATGCACATGCTCTAGTGCATATAAATTGGTTGAAAAATAAAATACGTGTCCTTGGGTGCATGCTTAGGTCCCATGCAAGAAATGGGAATGAATTTCAAATACCAGGGCACCGTTGATTGCCGGCAAAACGTTGAGATACTTTATTTTTAAATTCAAGTAAATCCCAAACTCGTCTGAAATTCATGAAACTTGGCATGCTATCATGGAGCGGCATCAACATGCCGTGGTAAATTTTTTGTCCCATTTGGGGCAGATTTGGGTATATGCTTCTCACAAACGAGAGCTTCTCAGAACAATCATGATGGTTTCAGTAGGGAACGTCCCACCTTTGGGGACGAAACGATATCCATTGCCTCTTATTGCTTCCAATTTTTTTCTCGTGTCAACATAGAACAAAAGGAGTGCTGTGTCAATTTTTGTGACTTTTCAGGGTTTGTTTGGACATTTTTATGCATTAACTGAGTTTTCAATGCATTTATATGCATAAATCAAATTTGAACTATATGCACATGCTCCAGTGCATATAAATTGGTTGAAAAAAATCTAATCTGTGTCCTTGGGTGCATCCTTAGGTCCCAGCAAGAAATGGGAATGAATTTCAAACACCAGGGCACCGTTGATTGCCGGCAAAACGTTGAGATACTTTATTTTTAAATTCAAGTAAATCCAAAACTCGTCTGAAATTCATGAAACTTGGCATGCTATCATGGAGCGGCATCAACATGCCGTGGTAAATTTTTTGTCCCATTTGGGGCAGGTTTTGGTATATGCTTCTCACAAACCAAAGCTTCTCACAACAAGCATGATGGTTGTAGTAGGGAACGTCCCACCTTTGGGGATGAAACGATATCCATTGCCTCTTATTGCCTTCAATTTTTTTCTCGTGTCAACATAGAACAACAGGAGTGTTGTGACAATTTTTGTGATTTTTAGGGTTCGTTTGGACATTTTTATGCATTAACTAAGTTTTCAATGCATTTATGTGCATAATTAAAATTTGAACAACATGCACATGCTCCAGTGCATATAAATTGGTTGAAAAATCAAATCTGTATCCTTGGGTGCATGCTTAGGTCCCATGCAAGAAATGGGAATGAATTTCATACACTAGGGCACCGTTGATTGCCGGCAAAACGTTGAGATACTTTATTTTTAAATTGTAGTAAATCCAAAACTCGTCTGAAATTCATGAAACTTAGCATTCTATCATGGAATGGCACCCGACATGTTGTGGTATTTTTCGTGTCCATTTTGAGAGAAGGCGCACTCGAATAATGATAGCCAACAAAGGCATTTTGAAAAAATAGCTGCCACTTTAATATCTGAAACGTTTGTATAATTCAAACTGTGTGCGTTCTATTAACCATTCATGTGACGCCATGTGTCTTGGTTTTAATGGTTGTAGGAGGTGCCGCGCGGACAACTGCGTGACCTTGACTAAACGGGAGGCATGCGAGCGCAGTCCGGTGCGCAAGTTGACCGAGAGGCGTGCAAGCTGTCCTCGAATGCGCAAGGTCACCGGGAAGCGAGCGAGCTGTATGCTACGCATGCTCACTGGGAAGTGAGCCCTTTGACTTGCATGGTCGTCCGCCTTCCTCTCCGTGCGTGCGTCCCCGTCAGCGGCATGGGACGCCGCCGTTGAACGCTACCTCTCGTCCTCCCGCGCCCCGCCCGTCGACCCAGAGACGACATGATGTAAAGTGAGAGCTGGATTTGTGCATCTCTTCAATGCAAATGGTTCTTTTGGATGACCCATTTGCAACCACTTACAAACAATTTGATGCGATTTGCATCTGTCATATTGGGTATTGATAACCCACAAGTATAGGGGATCAATTGTAGCCTCTTTCGATAAGTAAGAGTGTGGAACCCAACGAGGATCTAAAGGTAGACCAAATATACCCTCAAGTTCTATCGACCACCGATACAACTCTACGCACGCTTAACGTCGCTTTACCTAGAACAAGTATGAAACTAGAAGTACTTTGTAGGTGTAACGGGATAGGTTTGCAAGATAATAAAGAGCATGCAAATAAAAACTAGGGGAGTTAGAAGCAATAAAGTTAGTATGGCGAGTGTGGAAAAGTGGTGGTAGGAGTTACGAAATTGTCCCTAAGCAATTGACAACTTTACTAGACCGGTAGAAAGTTTTATGTGGGAGAGGCCACTGCTAGCATGTCATCCCTGATTTGGAATTCTATGCACTTATGATTGGAACTATTAGCAAGCATCCGCAACTACTAACGTTCATTAAGGTAAAACCCAAACATAGCATTAAGATATATTGGTCCCCCCTTTAATCCCGTATGCATCAATTTCTATGCTAGGTTGAAGCTTCTGTCACTCTTGCCCTCCAATACATAGTCCTATCAACATGCAACTAACCCTATGGTGTGATCCATGCGCGTGCTCATATGATGGGCACCAAAGGACAACAACATTACCACAAGCAAATTAAACCAACCATAGCAATTCACCAATTACCGATAGGACAACAAAAATCTACTCAGACATCATAGGATGGCAACACATCATTGGATAATAATATGAAGCATAAAGCACCATGTTCAAGTAGAGGGTACAGCGGGTTGCGGGATAGTGGACCGTTGTATATAGATGGGGGAAGGTGATGAAGATGTTGGTGAAGATGACGGAGGTGTTGGTGTAGATCGCCGTCACGCGATGATGGCCCTGGTGGCGTTCCGGCGCCACCGAGGGAGAGGGGGAGAGGGGCCCCCATCGGGCATCGTCTCGTGTTGATCCTTCTTCCCAAAAATCACATATATTTCAAAAAATCTCCGTCAGTTTTTATCCCGTTTGGACTCCGTTTGATATGGATTTTCTGTGAAACAAAAAACATGCAACAAACAAGAACTGGCATTGAGCACTGGATCAATATGTTAGTCCCCAAAATAGTATTAAAAGTTGCCAAAAATATATGAAAGTTGTATAATATTGGCATTGAACAATCAAAAATTATAGATACGACGGAGATGTATCAGCATCCCCAAGCTTAATTCCTGCTCATCCTCGAGTAGGTAAATGATAAAAAAGATAATTTTTGATGTGGAATGTTACCTAGCATAATCTTGATCATGTAATCTAATCATGGCATGAATATTAAGACACGAGTGATTCAAAGCAATAGTCTATAATTTGACACTAAGACAATAATACTTCAAGCATACTAATAAAGCAATCATGTCTTTTTAAAATAACATGGCCAAAGAAAGTTATCCCTACAAAATCATATGGTCTGGCTATGCTCCATCTTCACCACACAAAATATTCAAATCATGCACAACCCTGATGACAAGCCAAGAAACTGTTTCATACTTTTGACATTCCCAAACCTTTTCAACTTTCACGCAATACATGAGCATGAGCCATGGACATAACACTATAGGTGGAATAGAATATGATGGTGGAGGTTGTGTGGAGAAGACAAAAAAGGGAGAATGTCTCACATCGACGCGGCTAATCAACGGGCTATGGAGATGCCCATCAATTGATGTCAATGCGAGGAGTAGGGATTTCCATGCGACCGATGCACTAAGAGCTATAAGTGTATGAAAGCTCAAACTGAAACTAAGTGGGTGTGTATCCAACTTGCTTGCTCATGAAGACCTAGGGCATTCGAGGAAGCCCATTGTTGGAATATACAAGCCAAGTTCTATAATGAAAATTCCCACTAGTATATGAAAGTGATAACTCAAGAGACTCTCTATATGAAGAACATGATGCTACTCTGAAGCACAAGTGTGCTAAAAGGATAGTAACATTGTCCCTTCTCTCTTTTCTCTCATTTTTTATTTTTCCTATTTTTCTCCTTTTTTGTAGGCTTCCTTGGCCTCTCTCTCTCTCTATTTTTTGGGGGGGCTTCTTTGGCCACTTTTATTTTGATAACCTCACATGGGACAATGTTATAATAATGATGATGATCACACTTTTATTTACTTACAACTCAATATTACAACTCAATACTAGAACAAAGATACGACTCTATATGAATGCCTCCGGCGGTGTACCGGGATGTGCAATGATCTAGCGTAGCAATGACATCAAAAAACGGACAAGCCATGTAAACATCATGCTAGCTATATTATGATCATGCAAAGCAATATGATAACGATGCTCAAGTCACATATATGAAGATGATGGAAGTTGCATGGCAATATATCTCGGAATGGCTATGGAAATGCCATGATAGGTAGGTATGGTGGCTGTTTTGAGGAAGATATAAGGAGGCTTATGTGTGATAGAGCATATCATATCACGGGGTTTGGATGCACCGGCTAAGTTTGCACCGACTCTCAAGGTGAGAAAGGTCAAAGCACGGTAGCAATGATGGAAGGGTGAGAGTGCGTATAATCCATGGACTCAACATTAGTCATAAAGAACTCACATAATTATTGCAAAAATCTATTAGTCATCGAAACAAAGTACTACACGCATGCTCCTAGGGGTATAGATTGGTAGGAAAAGACCATCGCTCGTCCCCGACCGCCACTCACAAGGAAGACAATCAATAAATACCTCATGCTCCAACTTCGTTACATAACGGTTCACCATACATGGATGCTACGGGAATCACAAACTTCAACACAATTATTTCTACAATCCACAACTTCCCACTAGCATGACTCTAATATCACCATCTTTATATCGCAAAACTATTGCAAGGAATCAAACATATCATATTCAGTGATCTACAAGTTTTATGTAGGATTTTATGACCAACCATGTGAATGGCCAATTCCTGTCATCTCTCTAAATAGATATAAGTGAAGCAAGAGAGTTTAATTCTTTCTACAAAAGATATGCCCACTCTCTAAAAAATATAAGTGAAGCAAAAGAGCATTCTACAAATGGTGGTTTTCTATGTGAAGAGAAACATGCAATCCAAACTTCAAATGATATAAGTGAAGCACATGAAGCATTCTATAAAGCCATACTCAAAAGAAATAAGTGAAGTGCAAAGAGCATTCTATAAATCAACCATGGAATATCTCATACCATCATGGTGCATCAAACAAAAGTGAAAACTAAATGCAAAAGACGCTCCAAGATTTGCACATATCGCATGAACGAAACGAATCCGAACATACCGATACTTGTTGAAGAAAGATGGGATGCCTTCCGGGGCATTCCCAAGCTTAGACACTTGAGTCTCCTTAAATATTTACTTCGGGTGCCTTGGGCATACCCAAGCTTGAGCTCTTTCCTTTCCTCCTTCTCCTCACATCGAGACCTCCTCGATTTTCGAACACTTCATCCACACAAAACTCAACAGAAAGTTCGGTAAGATCCGTTAGTATAATATCACTACTCTAAGTACTACTGCAAACCAATTCATATTTTATTTTTGCATTGTAGCTACTGTAATATAACTTTTCCATGGATTAATCCACTGATAGAAATCGATAGTTTCATCAAAACAAGCAAACTATGCATCAAAAACAGAATCTATCTTAAACAGGACAGTCTATAATAATCTGAACATTCACCATACTTATGGTACTCCAAAAATTCTGAAATAATTAGGAAAACTAAATAATTTGTATAGGAAGACAGTTCAAAAGGTTTCAGAACCGTTTGACGTTCCAGTAAAAATGTAAAATCGTGCACTACAGCCAAAGTTTCTGTTTTGCACCGCACAAACCAACAAGCAATGTAAACATCCTAAAGGCAAATCTTGGCACATTATTTTTATTTTTAAACTTTATAAAAGCACACAACAAGAAATAAATGACTCTTTAAAACTTCTGGGTTGTCTCCCTAGCAGCGCTTTCTTTAAAGCCATTAAGCTAGGCATAAGGTGCTCAAGTAATGGATCCACCTGGATCCCAATGTATATCAAAGCCAATTTTAATTAACAATGATTTGTGATTTAGTAGTGAGCAGAAAGTAACATATATCATGCAACAACGAAGTCTAACTCTCTTCCTATGCATCGGCATGTCATAAAAGAACAATTCATGCACACATAGTAAAGGCCAATGCATAGTATAAACAGTTTCTTGCAATTTTATCATATTGGAAACATGGAGAGGTGGAGATGTAGTTACTCTCTCATAATAATTGCAAGTAGGAGAAGCAAGCACATGCATATTATATTCATCAAAATTATCATGTGCAAAGGTAAAATGCAACCCATCAATATAATCCTTAATAAGGGCAAACTTCTCCGATATAGTGTAGTCGGGAGAATTCAAAAAGATAATAGGACTATCATGCGTAGGTGCAATAGCAACAATTTCATGTTTAACATAAGGAACTATAGCAAGTTGATCTCCATAAGCATAATTCATATTGGCATCTTGGCCACAAGCACAACAAGCATCATCAAAAAGGGATATTTCAAAAGAATCAACGGGATCATAACAATCATCATAGCAATCATCCTTCGGTAAATTCGAAGGGAAATTAAACAATGTATGAGTTGAAGAGTTACTCTCATTAGAAGGTGGGCACATGTAGCTAATCCGATCTTCCTCCTTTTGTCCTTCACTCTCCTCATCATCTTTTTCATCCAATGAGCCCACAGTTTCATCAATTTCTTCTTCCATAGACTCCTGCAAAATATTAATCTCTTCTCGGACAGCGGAGAATTTCTCAATAAATTCATCAATATCATAATTGTATTTATAATTCTCATAGAAATATTTAAGGATAATTAAATTTTCAGGTCTATAAACTGAATCATCAAAATCTTCAAACTCTTTAAACAAAGATTCAATTTCACAAGCACCCTTAAAAGCAACAAATTCTTCTATTCGTTCCACATCATAGTAATCATATATACCATTAGCATAAGAAGCTAAGGTTTCATTATCATTAAAATTGCATGAAAAGGGAAGGTGTGGAGCCTTCATCCAAGAGCAACAAGTATAATCATATCTCAAGCATAGTTGCCGAGCATACCAATGCAACATATAAATTTGATCCCATAATAATTTCCCTTTTTGAATCAAGCAATAATCCCTAAAGTATTCACATTGATCCAACGCGTCTCCCATTACATAATTGAATGGGGTTTTCTCAGGATTATTAAAGTAGTGCATAATATCTTTCACATAATGAGCATCGAGGGTTTTAGGAGGTTCCATATCTCCATGAGTAGCAAGTAAACCTAATTTTTTTGGTATTTCGTGTTCCATATCCATAACTAAAGATAGAGAACAACTTAGAACAGCAAATAAAAATTACTTAGTGATAAAGCAAACAAGCACACACGAGAATATTCACCCCACGCTATAACTCCCGGCAATGGCGCCCGAAAAAGGTCTTGATAACCCACAAGTATAGGGGATCAATTGTAGCCTCTTTTGATAAGTAAGAATGTTGAACCCAACGAGGAGCTAAAGGTAGAACAAATATTCCCTCAAGTTCTATCGACCACCGATACAACTCTACGCACGCTTAACGTCGCTTTACCTAGAACAAGTATGAAACTATAAGTACTTTGTAGGTGTAACGGGATAGGTTTGCAAGATAATAAAGATCACGTAAATAAAAACTAGGGGATGTTTTAGGTAAAGAAGCAATAAAGTTAGTATAGTGAGTGTGGAAAAGTGGTGGTAGGAGTTGCAAAATTGTCCCTAAGCAATTGACTACTTTACTAGACCGATAACAAGTTTTATGTGGGAGAGGCCACTGCTAGCATGTCATCCCTGACTTGGAATTCTATGCACTTGTGATTGGAACTATTAGCAAGCATCCGCAACTAATAACGTTCATTAAGGTAATACCCAACCATAGCATTAAGATATATTGGCCCCCCTTAAATCCCGTATGCTACTACTGTCGTGGAGTTGTCACGGCAGATGTCCTCGTGATAGAACTTAGTCGTGGAGCCATCGCTATGGGTTATCTTAAAGGGGTTAAAGCGGACATGGGACGCAAGGGTTTATACTGGTTTGGCCCCTTACGATGAAGGTAAAAGCCTACTCCAGTTGTGATGGAATTGCCAGGGTTTTGATGACCAGGGAGCGAATCCGCTTTATCCGGCTCTCGAGTTGTTGTTTTTTTGTCCCTAAACCACCGCCGGGTCGTCCCTTTATATACACAGGTCGATGCCCACTGGTTTATAGAGTCCCGAGGCTGGATCATCATTGTGTCCAACTCAGTCTCTATTCCTCCTATCTTGCAATACAAGTTACATGACAATGTCGGTTTATGTCTACAGGCCTTAACCCGCTTAGGGCCTTGGGCCTTCATAAAGCGTCATCATCCTTTATCTTCTGGGCTTCTTATTCTTATAGAGTTAACCCGGCCACTCCTGGCCGGTTTACGTCTAGTAGTAATATCCCCAACATTAGGCCCCAAATTGATTTGAATTTATTCATGTCAATCTTCAACACTTAGAAAAATTCCTCCTCTTGCACCTTCGCACGGATCTTGTAAACCGCCCTAACGTCATCCTCCGAATTTGTGGTAAATCGTCCTGATGTCATCTATTCATTGAAGCCGAAGATGCCTTTTATTAATGAGCATCCAACCATCAAGGCGACAACTTTATTAAATATCCATTTTGAGCTCCTCAATTCCCGTGCCTGTCGCTTATCTCTTCGCCTTATAAATAGGGTTGAGGCCTCTTTTTCTTTTTCCTCTGCTGCCTCTTCGTCTCTTCGTCCTCCTCGCGACGTCCCTGCACCCGAGCGCCGCCGCCATCGTCGAACTTCACCCCTGCCTCATCTTTGGCTGCCGCATCACCCTGATCGAACCAGAAAGCCGCGGCATCTCTTCGCCGTTCCTGTGACAATGGTAAGCCTTCTTTCCTTCCACCCTAGATCTTGTCTTTAGGGTTTCACTGTTCATCGGAGTTCATCGAAACTTCCGGTGCTATTCTTCTCTTTTCTTTTCCGTAGCATCAAAGGCTAGTTTGGACCTGTTATTCTTGCGTGACCGTAGCCATAATCTTATTTTCCTCATTAGACTCCCCCTTTATATAGAGAACAACTTATCTGGATCTGCTGAACTGTTTAAACACCTGAAGTATAAACCTGAATATATTCCAGTTTCTGTCACGCTTCAGATCTGAAATTTTCATATAAATCTGTGAAACTTGTTTCCCCTTACTTAGGCATTTTTCGATCTGTACTCCTCACACCAATATAGGTGTTTTAAATTTTTGAAGTATTATAATCCGGCAGGTACCATTAGTCCCCTTTTAAACCGCCGATTCATTTATACTCCGGTTTAACAATATGCATATACCTCTGCTTCTGTTCATTGCTTTACCATTCATAAACACTCTGTCATAGACGGTTTATAACTTCCTCTGATTTATCAATTTCACATGCTTGGATTCCTTTTCCCTCAACCTATTGTACCTTATGCATCAGCATTAATAAATCATAAACCGACATTATTTTCTTCCCAGCTCTTCACTTGCAATGGCCAAACAGTTCTCTTCCTATAACCGGGTCCCTTCCCGGGTTACTGAGGATCAACTGAACGGAATGGTCAAAATTGGCACCTTACTGAAGAAAAATGAGATCTGGTGGCGAGTTCTTGGGCCGGAAAACCCTCCTACCCCTGGAGCAGACGAAATAGTGGCGTGTGCTGATCGTATAGGCCGTGGCTTTAAACCGCCTAGATCCAAGTTTTTCCGGGATTTACTTGCCAGCTTTCAGATCCACCCTCAGGATATTGGACCCAACTCCGTATCCAACATCTGCAACTTTCAAGTTTTTTGTGAAGTGTATCTACAAGAAGAACCAACTGTCGAGTTGTTCCGGGATTTCTTCCATTTAAACCGTCACACTGAAATCGTAGACGGACCCAATACTGAACTTGGTGGCGTCTCTATTTAGAAAAGGAAAGAGGTTGAATTCCCTCATGCCAAACTTCACAGTCACCCAAAGGAGTGGAACCAAACTTGGTTCTATTGCAGAGACACCTCCCCTGAAGATGAGAATCCTCTGCCGGGTTATCGTGCTCACCGGCTCTCTAATACTCATCCGCTTCCGCAATGACTAAGTGCCAAGGAACGGGCCTCATACGCCCCACAACTCGCTAAACTTAGAGCTTTCATGTCCAACGGTTTAACAGTCATGGATTTCGTCCATTGCTGGATATCCTAGAGCATTTTGCCATTAAGTTGCCGCTCTAGCTTAATGTGTAAGTATACTGGTGACGTACAAGACTCTCAACGCCATATCAATATTCAGCTAACAGATGAGGAAGTCACTGAGTCTGTCAAGAAAATGTTGAATGAACCGGAAGCTGTCTGCAACAAGACTGGGTTAAGCCCCTTTTGCACGCAAAACAAACCGCCTTCTCTAAGTATTGTTTGTGCTTCTGTTTTACGCCTGATATGTTTGGACTATGCAATCTTTGAATACCCTCTGCCCATCTTTAAACAGGGTGATGATCCGTTCAGGAAAAAGAAACCTCAGGAGAAAGCGGTGAAGCCTTCTCGTCCTAAAACAAAAGCCGTCACGAAAACCACAAAAAGGAAGGCACCTGAACCCATCGGTTTAGAGCTTGATGACGACCCGGATGAACCAGAAGCAAAGGTAGACTTGATTCACTTGGTTCACTTTTCATGCATCTCATTGACAATGATATTTATCAGGAGGACGTTGAGGGCAGCCAAGCTGACGATGCAGAGGTAATTATCCTTTCCTCCGGTTCAGACTCTCTGCCAACACAAAAAATCCGTCAAGCAGTCCGGAAAGTAAGATTTTCTCACCCTCTTGCTCACTTGGACCCAAAATTTCTTTTGAAGAAGCAGCAGCACGAGGCTCGCCGCACAACCCGGCACAGTGGCCAAACAGTCACCTCGACCGGTTTACCGAACACCCCCGTTCGAAAACGCCGACCCGAGGTCTCACCCACTTCTGACACTTCTTATCCCAAGGCAGGCTTTTTCCGAATACCTCTTAATCCGTCCGATTCGAATTACCAGGTGACACCTCATTCTTCATCCGGCGAATCCACGGCCACACAACTCCCTCCTCTTAAAACCGTGGCTGGGTAAGTATTTCAACCCAATCTTTTGATGTTTCACACTTTATATGCTATGCTAACCTTTGCAATTGTTCTTTTTTAGAGCCAAGGCCAGACCCAGTAGGAAGGCCTGATGACCCACAAGTATAGGGGATCTATCATAGTCCTTTCGATAAGTAAGAGTGTCGAACCCAACGAGGAGCAGAAGGAAATGATAAATGGTTTTCAACAAGGTATTCTCTGCAAGTACTGAAATAAGTGGTAACAGATGTTGGAAATATGCCCTAGAGGCAATAATAAAATGATTATTATATTTCCTTGTTCATGATAATTGTCTATTATTCATGCTATAATTGTATTATCCGGAAATCGTAATACATGTGTGAATACATAGACCACAATGTGTCCCTAGTGAGCCTCTAGTTGACTAGCTCGTTGATCAACAGATAGTCAAGGTTTCCTGGCTATGGACATGGGGATGTCATTGATAACGGGATCACATCATTAGGAGAATGATGTGATGGACAAGACCCAATTCTAAGCTTAGCTCAAAGATCGTGTAGTTCGTTTGCTGTAGCTTTTCTGAATGTCAAGTATCATTTCCTTAGACCATGAGATTGTGCAACTCCCGGATACCGTAGGAGTGATTTGGGTGTGCCAAACATCACAACGTAACTGGGTGACTATAAAGGTACATTACAGGTGTCTCCGAAAGTGTCTGTTGGGTTGGCACGAGTCGAGACTGGGATTTGTCACTCCGTATGACAGAGAGGTATCTCTGGGCCCACTCGGTAATGCATCATCACAACGAGCTCAATGTGATCAAGTGGTTGATCAAGTGGTTGTGATGAATGATGAATGATATATGTGATGTATGAGATTGATCATGTTCTTGTAATAGGAATCACGACTTGCATGTCGATGAGTATGACAACCGGCAGGAGTCATAGGAGTTGTCTTTATTTATTTATGACCTGCGTGTCAACATAAATGTCATGTAATTACTTTACTTTATTGCTAAATCGTTATCCATAGTAGTAGAAGTAATAGATGATGAGACAACTTCAAGAAGACACGATGATGGAGATCATGATGATGGAGATCATGGCATCATGCCGGTGACAACGATGATCATGGAGCCCCGGAGATGGAGATCAAAGGAGCAAATGATATTGGCCATATCATGTCACTATTTGATTGCATGTGATGTTTATCATGTTTTACATCTTATTTGCTTAGAACAATGGTAGCTGAAATAAGATGATCCCTCGTAATAATTTCAAGAAAGTGTTCCCCCTAACTGTGCACCGTTGCGAAGGTTCGTTGTTTCGAAGCACCACGTGATGATCGGGTGTGATAGATTCTAACGTTCGAATACAACGGGTGTAAGACAGATTTACACACGCAATACACTTAGGTTGACTTGACGAGCCTAGCATATACAGACATGGCCTCGGAACACAGAAGACCGAAACGTCGAGCATGAGTCGTATAGAAGATACGATCAACATGAAGATGTTCACCGATGTTGACTAGTCCGTCTCACGTGATGATAGGACACGGCCTAGTTAACTCGGATCATGTTATACTTAGATGACTGGAGGGATGTCTATCTGAGTGGGAGTTCATTTAATAATTTGATTAGATGAACTTAATTATCATGAACTTAGTCTAAAATCTTTACAATATGTCTTGTAGATCAAATGGCCCACGTTGTCCTCAACTTCAACGCGTTCCTAGAGAAAACCAAGCTGAAAGACGATGGAAGCAACTATACAGACTGGGTCCGGAACCTAAGGATCATCCTCATAGCTGCCAAGAAAGATTATGTCCTAGAAGCACAGCTAGGTGACGCACACGTCCCACAGAACCAAGACGTTATGAACGCTTGGCAGACACGTGCTGATGATTACTCCCTCGTTCAGTGTGGCATGCTTTACAGCTTAGAACCGGGGCTCCAAAAGTGTTTTGAGCGACACGGAGCATATGAGATGTTCGAAGAGCTGAAAATGGTTTTCCAAGCTCATGCCCGGGTCGAGAGATATGAAGTCTCCGACAAGTTCTTCAGCTGTAAGATGGAGGAAAATAGTTCTGTTAGTGAGCACATACTCAGAATTTCTGGGTTGCATAACCGCTTGACTCAGCTGGGAGTTAATCTCCCGGAGGACGCGGTCATTGACAGAATCCTTCAGTCGCTTCCACCGAGCTACAAGAGCTTTGTGATGAACTTCAATATGCAGGGGATGGAAAAGACCATTCCTGAAGTATTTGCAATGCTGAAATTAGCAGAGGTAGAAGTCAAAAAGGAACATCAAGTGTTGATGGTGAATAAAACCACTAAGTTCAAGAAAGGCAAGGGTAAGAAGAACTTCAAGAAGGACGGCAAGGGAGTTGCCGCGTCCGGTAAGCAAGCTGCCGGGAAGAAGCCAAAGAATCGACCCAAGCCCGAGACTGAGTATTTTTATTGCAAGGGAAGTGGTCACTAGAAGCGGAACTGCCCCAAATACTTAGTGGACAAGAAGGCCGGCATCACAAAAGGTATATGTGATATACATGTAACTGATGTGTACCTTACTAGTACTCGTAGTAGCTCCTGGGTATTTGATACCGGTGCAGTTGCTCACATTTGTAACTCAAAGCAGGAGCTGCGGAATAAGCGGAGACTGGCGAAGGACGAGGTGACGATGCGCGTCGGGAATGGTTCCAAGGTCGATGTGATCGCCGTCGGCACGCTACCTCTACATTTACCTATGGGATTAGTTTTAAACCTCAATAATTGTTATTTAGTGCCAGCTTTGAGCATGAACATTGTATCAGGATCTCGTTTAATTCGAGATGGCTACTCATTTAAATCTGAGAATAATGGTTGTTCTATTTATATGAGAGATATGTTTTATGGTCATGCTCCGATGGTGAATGGTTTATTCTTAATGAATCTCGAGCGTAATGCTACACATATTCATAGTGTGAATACCAAAAGATGTAAGGTTGATAATGATAGTCCCACATACTTGTGGCACTGCCGCCTTGGTCACATAGGTGTCAAACGCATGAAGAAGCTCCATGCAGATGGACTTTTAGAGTCTCTTGATTACGAATCATTTGACACGTGAGAACCATGCCTCATGGGTAAAATGACCAAGACTCCGTTCTCAGGAACAATGGAGCAAGCAACCAACTTATTGGAAATCATACATACTGATGTGTGCGGTCCAATGAGTGTTGAGGCTCGCGGTGGCTATCGTTATGTTCTCACCCTCACTGATGACTTGAGTAGATATGGGTATGTCTACTTAACGAAACACAAGTCTGAGACCTTTGAAAAGTTCAAGGAATTTCAGAGTGAGGTTGAGAATCAACGTGACAGGAAAATCAAGTTCTTGCGATCAGATCGTGGGGAAGAATACTTGAGTCACGAATTTGGCACACACTTCAGAAAATGTGGAATAGTTTCACAACTCACGCCGCTTGGAACACCTCAGCGTAATGGTGTGTCTGAACGTCGTAATCGCACTCTATTAGATATGGTGCGATCTATGATGTCTCTTACCGATTTACCGCTATCATTTTGGGGCTATGCTTTAGAGACTGCCGCATTCACTTTAAATAGGGCTCCGTCGAAATCCGTTGAGACGACACCGTATGAATTATGGTTTGGGAAGAAACCTAAGCTGTCATTTCTAAAAGTTTGGGGATGCGATGCTTATGTCAAGAAACTTCAAACTGAAAAGCTCGAACTCAAGTCGGAAAAATGCGTCTTCATAGGATACCCTAAGGAAACCATTGGGTATACCTTCTACCTCAGATCCGAAGGCAAGGTCTTCGTTGCCAAGAATGGATCCTTTCTAGAGAAGGAGTTTCTCTCGAAAGAAGTAAGTGGGAGGAAAGTAGAGCTTGATGAAGTACTGCCTCTTGAAGCAGAGAGTAGCGCAGCTCAGGAAAATGTTCCTGTGGTGCCTGCACCGATTAGAGAGGAAGTTAATGATGATGATCAAGATACTTCGGATCAAGCTCCTATTGAACTTCGTAGGTCCACAAGCACACGTTCCGCACCAGAGTGGTACGGCAACCCTGTCTTGGAAATCATGTTGTTAGACAACGGTGAACCTTCGAACTATGAAGAAGCGATGGCGGGCCCAGATTCCGACAAATGGCTGGAAGCCATGAAATCCGAGATAGGATCCATGTATGAAAACGAAGTATGGACTTTGACTGACTTGCCCGTTGATCGGCGAGCCATAGAAAATAAATGGATCTTTAAGAAGAAGACATATGCGGATGGTAATGTGACCATCTATAAAGCTCGGCTTTTCGCTAAGGGTTATCGACAAGTTCAAGGGGTTGACTACGATGAGACTTTCTCACCCGTAGCGAAGCTGAAGTCCGTCCGAATCATGTTAGCAATTGCCGCATTCTATGATTATGAGATATGGCAAATGGACGTCAAAATGGCATTCCTTAATGGTTTCCTTAAGGAAGAATTGTATATGATGCAGCCGGAAGGTTTTGTCGATCCTAAGAATGCTGACAAGGTGTGCAAGCTCCAACGCTTGATTTATGGGCTGGTGCAAGCATCTCGGAGTTGGAACATTCGCTTTGATGAGATGATCAAAGCGTTTGGGTTTATGCAGACTTATGGAAAAGCCTGCGTTTACAAGAAAGTGAGTGGGAGCTCTGTAGCATTTCTCATATTATATGTAGATGACATACTTTTGATGGGAAATGATATAGAACTTTTGGACAGCATTAAGGCCTACTTGAATAAGAGTTTTTCAATGAAGGACCTTGGAGAAGCTGCTTATATATTAGGCACCAAGATCTATAGAGATAGATCAAGACGCCTCATAGGTCTTTCACAAAGCACATACCTTGATAAGATATTGAAGAAGTTCAATATGGATCAGTCTAAGAAGGGGTTCTTGCCTGTGTTGCAAGGTGTGAAATTGAGCTCAGCTCAATGTCCGACCACGGCAGAAGATATAGAAGAGATGAGTGTAATCCCCTATGCCTCAGCCATAGGGTCTATTATGTATGCCATGCTGTGTACCAGACCTGATGTAAACCTTGCCGTAAGTTTGGTAGGAAGGTACCAAAGCAATCCCGGCAAGGAACACTGGACAGCGGTCAAGAATATCCTGAAGTACCTGAAAAGGACTAAGGACATGTTTCTCGTTTATGGAGGTGACAAAGAGCTCGTCGTAAAGGGTTACGTCGACGCTAGCTTCGACACAGATCTAGATGACTCTAAGTCACAAACCGGATACGTGTATATGTTGAATGGTGGAGCAGTAAGCTGGTGCAGCTGCAAGCAGAGCGTCGTGGCAGGATCTACATGTGAAGCGGAGTACATGGCAGCCTCGGAGGCAGCGCATGAAGCAATTTGGTTGAAGGAGTTCATCACCGACCTAGGAGTCATACCCAATGCATCGGGGCCGATCAAACTCTTCTGTGACAACACTGGAGCTATTGCACTTGCCAAGGAGCCCAGGTTTCACAAGAAGACCAGGCACATCAAGCGTCGCTTCAACTCCATTCGTGAAAATGTTCAAGATGGAGACATAGATATTTGTAAAGTACATGCGGATCTGAATGTCAAAGATCCTTGACTAAACCTCTCCCTAGAGGAAAACATGATCAACACCAAAATTCCATGGGTGTTCGATTCATCACAATGTAACTAGATGATTGACTCTAGTGCAAGTGGGAGACTGTTGGAAATATGCCCTAGAGGCAATAATAAAATGATTATTATATTTCCTTGTTCATGATAATTGTCTATTATTCATGCTATAATTGTATTATCCGGAAATTGTAATACATGTGTGAATACATAGACCACAATGTGTCCCTAGTGAGCCTCTAATTGACTAGCTCGTTGATCAACAGATAGTCAAAGTTTCCTGGCTATGGACATGGGGATGTCATTGATAACGGGATCACATCATTAGGAGAATGATGTGATGGACAAGACCCAATCCTAAGCTTAGCTCAAAGATCGTGTAGTTCGTTTGCTGTAGCTTTTCTGAATGTCAAGTATCATTTCCTTAGACCATGAGATTGTGCAACTCCCGGATACCGTAGGAGTGCTTTGGGTGTGCCAAACGTCACAACGTAACTGGGTGACTATAAAGGTACATTACAGGTGTCTCCGAAAGTGTCTGTTGGGTTGGCACGAATCGAGACTGGGATTTGTCACTCCGTATGACGGAGAGGTATCTCTGGGCCCACTCGGTAATGCATCATCACAATGAGCTCAATGTGATCAAGTGGTTGATCACGGGATCATGCATTATGGTACGAGTAAAGTGACTTGCCGGTAACGAGACTGAACAAGGTATTGGGATACCGACGATCGAGTCTCGGGCAAGTAACGTACCGATTGACAAAGGGAATTGTATACGGGGTTGCTTGAATCCTCGACATCGTGGTTCATCCGATGAGATCATCGAGGAGCATGTGGGAGCCAACATGGGTATCCAGATCCCGCTGTTGGTTATTGGCCGGAGAGCCGTCTCGGTCATGTCTACGTGTCTCCCGAACCCGTAGGGTCTACACACTTAAGGTTCGGTGACGCCAGGGTTGTAGAGATATGAGTATGCAGTAATCCAAAAGTTGTTCGGAGTCCCGGATGAGATCCTGGACGTCACGAGAGGAGTTCCGGAATGGTCCGGAGGTGAAGAATTATATATAGGAAGTGTAGTTTCGGCCATCGGGAAAGATTCGGGGTCACCGGTATTGTACCGGGACCACCGGATGGGTCCCGGGGGTCCACCGGGTGGGGCCACCCATCCCGGAGGGCCCCATGGGCTGAAGTGGGGAGGGGAACCAGCCCATAGTGGGCTGGTGCGCCCCCCCCCCCCCCTCTTGGGCCCCCCTGCGCCTAGGGTTGGAAACCCTAGGGTGGGGGCGCCTCCACTTGCCTTGGGGGGCACTCCACCCCCTTGGCCGCCGCCCCCCTTGGGAGATCCCATCTCCAGGGCCGGCGCCCCCCCTAGATGGCCTATATAAAGGGGGGAGGGAGGGCAGCTGCACCTCAGGTCTTGGCGCCTCCCTCTCCCCTGCTACACCTCTCCCTCTCGCAGAAGCTCGGCGAAGCCCTGCTGCGATCACTGCTGCATCCACCACCACGCCGTCGTGCTGCTGGATCTTCATCAACCTCTCCTTCCCCCTTGCTGGATCAAGAAGGAGGAGACGTCATCCGCTCCATACGTGTGTTGAACGCGGAGGTGCCGTCCATTCGGCACTTGGTCATCGGTGATTTGGATCACGGCGAGTACGACTCCATCATCCCCGTTCTCTTGAATGCTTCCGCTCACGATCTACAAGGGTATGTAGATGCACTCTCCTCTCGTTGCTAGTTGACTCCATAGATTGATCTTGGTGAAACGTAGGAAAAAAATTTGTTTTCTGCAACGTTCCCCAACAACAGATAGTTTTGTGATAAGATAATTTGTAACGAGCAACAAGTAACAAAAGTAAATAAAGTGCAGCAAGGTGGCCCAATCCTTTTTGTAGCAAAGGACAAGCCTGGACAAACTCTTATATAAGGAAAAGCGCTCCCAAGGACACATGGGAATATCGTCAAGCTAGTTTTCATCACGTTCATATGATTCGCGTTCGGTACTTTGATAATTTGGCATGTAGGTGGACCGGTGCTTGGGTGTTGTTCTTACTTGAAAAAGCATCCCACTTATGATTAACCTCTATTGCAAGCATCCGCAACTACAACAAAAGTATTAAGGTAAACCTAACCATAGCATGAAACATATGGATCCAAATCAGCCCCTTACGAAGCAACGCATAAACTAGGGTTTAAGCTTCTGTCACTCTAGCAACCCATCATCTACTTATTACTTCCCAATGCCTTCCTCTAGGCCCAAATAATGGTGAAGTGTTATGTAGTCGACGTTCACATAACACCACTAGAGGCTAGACAACATACATCTCATCAAAATATCGAACAAATACCAAATTCACATGACTAGCTACTAATAGCAAGACTTCTCCCTTGTCCTCAGGAACAAACGTAACTACTCACAAAGCATAAACATGTTCATAATCAGAGGGGTATTAATATGCATATAGGATCTGAACATATGATCTTCCACCAATTAAACCAACTAGCATCAACTACAAGGAGTAATTAACACTACTAGCAACCTACTAGCACCAATCCCGGACTTGGAGACAAGAATTGGATACAAGAGATGAACTAGGGTTTTGAGATGAGATGGTGCTGATGAAGATGTTGATGGAGATTGCCCTCTCCCGATGAGAGGAGCGTTGGTGATGACGATGGCGATGATTTCCCCCTCCGGGAGGGAAGTTTCCCCGGCAGAACAGCTCTGCCGGAGCTCTAGATTGGATCCGCCAAGGTTCCGCCTCGTGGCGGCGGAGTTTCCTCCCGAAAGGTTGCTTCTTATTTTTTCCTTGACGAAATACTTCATATAGGAGAAGATGGTCATCGGAGAGCCACCAGGGGGCCCACGAGGCAGGGGGCGCGCCCTAGGGGGGGCGCCCCCCACCCTCGTGAGCAGGGTGTGGGCCCCCTGGTCTTCATCTTTGGCGAGGATTTTTCATTATTTATTATAAGGTATTCCATGGAGTTTTAGGACTTTTGGAGTTGTGCAGAATAGGTCTCTAATATTTGCTCCTTTTCCAGCCCAGAATTCCAGCTGCCGGCATTCTCCCTCCTTATGTAAACCTTGTAAAATAAGAGAGAATAGCCATAAGTATTGTGACATAATGTGAAATAACAGCCCATAATGCAATAAATATCGATATAAAAGCATGATGCAAAATGGACGTATCAAGGCCCGGGTGAATAACCCGTCTGATGATCATGTGGTGATTGAACCGGAGCTGACTACGGAACTGGAAGGTCCAAATACTGAGGCCACATTTGATGAACCGCCCCCTCAAGATCATAATGTTGATGAACAAGCAGAAGTTGATACCACTATGCCAGATGATAAACCGGCAAGTCCAATCCGGGCTGATGACGGACCTTCTAGTCCAGTGAAAACTACTGACACTCCATCAACTCCGGAAAAGGCCGCTGGAGATAAAGAAGATGAGACTATCATTACCGCTATTGGCCACACCTCTCCTGGCCATCCTGTTGTATTGGCGAAACATAGTGCCAAAGAAGAACGTGCTGCCATGGAGAAAGGTTTGGTGAATCTGATGAAGGAGGGCTATGAGGTAATGGCATAAACCGTGACTATGAAGCCGGTTTGGTGAATCTGATGAAGGAGGGCTATGAGGTAATGGCATAACTTTTCCTTTCTTAAGTCCAATTGCAAATACCAACTCTAGTAGCCCCCAAGGGCCGTTTTATGATAGCAATCATAAATCGGGACTTTGTAATATCTTAACCCTTGCATACTTATCCTCTGTATGTCAGGTGATCCTTTGAAATAAACCGGTACTTTATCGTTGTATTCATGTAGTTTTCATCTGTGTAGTCCCCAGGGGCCGGTTTATCTTTCCAAGGTGAACCAGGATTTTAACCAATGCTTTGATTTGAACAAATGTACATTAGCCCCCAAGTGCCAAAGATAATGTTTGCATTGTATTTGGGACTTGCAAAAAATTCTGATAATAAAGCAAATATGCATTAGCCCCCAAGTACAAAGTGCATAACTTGTTATGTGCTTGGTACTTCAAATATATACATCCCACTGATGATATGTCATTCCTTTACAGGCTGAGCTGAGCAAAAAGGACTCCCAAACCGCTGATCCTCAAGAAAACATCAAATCTCAGCAAGCGGAGGCTTCCAAAGCCAAGGAGGAACTGACTAAAGCCTTAGCAGCCATGGAGAAGCTGAAGGAAAATTTTAAGAGGGAACGTGTAGATTGGGATGCTGAGAAGGCTGCTTTGGCAAAGAAAGCCGAAGACGTAGAAGCAGCCCTTAAACTGGTGGTTGAGGAACTGACCGGTTTAAAGCGGCAAATAAACGCTATGACCTCTGCCGTATTTGGTAAGCGCCCCCTTCTGGTATGTTTCAAGTCCCCTTTACCTTAGCGGTCACCGGTTTACTGATGCTCGCAATGCTACAGGGACCCGCATTACCCATCCGAGCTCTGATATGTGGATGAAGCTGAAAGCATCCTACACCTTGATAGAACAATTGTATTCCGGATCCCAACGGGCTATTTGCACTGCTGCGTACAACAAGCCTCCTCCATCGTTGATAAAATAAACCATCGAGAAGCTATCCATGTTGCCTGCCCGGCTGGAGGAACTTAAAAAATCAGCTGCAAGGTCAAGCGCATTGACTGCGCTAATCCGGGCCAAGGCATGGATTCCAGATCTCGAACCGGCAGATATCGGCCAAGGCTACCCCAGCGTGAAGGAAGATGGCACAGAATTCAACAATGATGATCTCTGAAGGTTGACAAAGGAAATGCGGCCTATAGCAAGCAAATTGGCGGATGGCACAGATCTATCTCATTATCAACCGGTTTATGATGTTGATCAGAAAAGACATCCTGCACTGATTCATGATGTAGAAGATCTTGTTCCGCCAATCCATAAGCACACTTATGCTCCTGACATTGATCCTTCCCCTCTTATAAGTGAAGAATCTGTATTCCAAGCATTAACCGGAATCGATTGGACAACAATTGATTTCCAGCCACTGGGTAGAGAGGAGGAAGATACACCAACTCAAGATGATCCGCAATCTTCAAGTCGTCCTGGTGATGAATCTTGAACTGGAGGCCGGTTTAGCTGTCGCAGTCTGCCACTTGTTATTGAAACAATTATTCTTGGTGGGCATTTCAAACGCCTTGTAATAGGCTAGTTCAAACACTCGCTTGCTATGCCATCGAGCATATTTATTTTGCTTGATACTGATAACTCGCCATGCCTTTGGGATCTATTATATGCATAGTCCAGTGCGGCCTTTATTTAACGTGTTCCTACATATAAGAACTTGAAAGTGTCCTAGTGGTTTACCACCGAACGGGTCATGATGCCCAGATATATATATATATATATATATATATTATATGGCTTGGGTGTATAACCAAGACTGTAATAACCAGATATAAAATAGATGATACCTATGATATATCTCATTGGCTATCCAACTGTTGGGATAATAAGGGTGATAACACCAGTCTGGAGTATTGATGACTCCTTTCATTCTTGCCGGTTCATATCAAAACCGTACCAGGTTATGAGAAACAGTGGTTTACTCATATAATTCTTGTGACTTCTAGTCAAAACCAGACCGGATCAAATTATTGCCGGTTTAGAACTGATCATGTACTGACAACTGAGTGTTGAAAGCCATGCCGGGTTGTAATATACACCGGTTTATCAGAAAATATTCATAAATCCCTTATCAAAAGAGGTTAAAACATTTGCAACAAATACAAGAAAAATAGGCAAGGCTTTTCATGGGCTGCCAGGCCGCTGAGTTAAACTGTTTTTCAAAGCCTTTTAAGATGGACCTCAATCTTTAACCAATCATCGTTTTAACTTTGACAAGTTCAGGGTCTATGAGATTGACTTGTCAAACGTTCGATGGGTCATACCAGATTTACCTGGACGGAGTGGCTTACTTAAAGAGGCAGGATAACCCGGGGTTTTAGGTGAATACACCTGGCTTCCAAGCCTGGCTTGATAGCCTATTACAAGGGTGTAAGCTCGTTGTTCTTTGAGAAGCAAGGAGCCCCCAAGTAATATTTGAGCTGTGCTCAGTGGGTACCTATGTTTGAGTTGTGCTTTTTGCAACAGACTCTCTTTGGTTCCACATAATTTCCTTTTTGGCTTTAAGCCTATCAAGAGGTGTAGCTATGGTGTAAATACAACCAAGCCCCCTAGTGATTTCCCTGTTTGGCCTTAAGCCGATCAAGAGGCGTAGCTATGGTTCGAATACGACCAAGCCCCCTAGTGATTTCCTTTATATCTGTGTGGCTTTATAAGTCAGGTTAGTAGAACTCCGCTTTATAAGTAGAAGCCCCCATGTAACCACACACGATGTAAAAAAACAACAGATGCCCCGCTTTAGCTGAGGCTCCAGTTTATTATATAATATATACATTGACATGAGTATGTACATAAGAAGAGCCTGTGGCTCAAGTATAGTAAGGCCGAAGAAGAACTATATTCCACGGCCACTGGGTCTCCTCCTCCGATTTACGTGAGTCTTTGTGCTCTCGAACATCGATAAGGTAGTATGATCCATTGTGCAAATTTTTGCTAACCGCAAAAGGTCCTTCCCAAGGTGGGGATAACTTGTGCATATCAGTCTGATCCTGGATGAGCCGGAGCACCAGATCGCCCTCTTGAAAAGTTCTGGTCCTAACCCGGCGGCTGTGATAACGTCGGAGATCTTGTTGATAAATCGCCAAACGCGCCGCTGCCAGATCACGCTCCTCATCTAACAGGTCCAGTGAGTCCTAACGTGCGTTCTCATTCTCAGCTTCAACGTAAGCCGCCACACGGGGCGAGTCATGATGGATGTCACTAGGGAGAACCGCCTCTGCTCCGTAAACCATGAAGAAAGGTGTGTAACCCAGAGATCTGTTCGGTGCGGTGTTGATACTCCATAACACAGAAGGTAACTCCTCCACCCAACAACCTGGCGTCCGCTTTAAAGGAACCATAAGTCGGGGTTTAATACCTCTCAAAATTTCTTGATTTGCCCTCTCTGCTTGACCATTAGATTGGGGGTGAGCCACTGATGACACATCAAGCCGGATGTGCTCACGTTGACAAAATTCTTCCATAGCACCCTTGGAAAGATTAGTACCATTATCAGTTATAATGCCTGTGTGGAAAACCAAACCGGAATATCACCTTTTCGATGAATTGGACCGTCGTGGCCGCATCACACTTACTGACTGGCTCTGCCTCTACCCACTTGGTAAACTTGTCAACCGCCACCAACAGGTGGGTCTTTTTGTCCTTGGACCTCTTAAAGGGTCCAACCATATCTAGCCCCCAAGTTGCAAACAGCCAAGTTATTGGAATCATTCTCAACTCCCGAGCCAGAACATGAGTGCGGCGTGCAAATTTCTGACAACCGTCACACCTTTTTACTAAATCCTTAGCATCAGCATGAGCCGTCAACCAATAGAAGCCATGACGAAAAGCCTTAGCCACCAAGGATTTTGAACTGGCGTGGTGACCACAATCTCCTTCGTGGATCTCTCGCAAAATCTCACAACCTTGTTGAGGAGACACACAATGTTGAGTCGCCCCTGTCACGCTGTAATGATGTAACTCCCCATTGATAATGGTCATTGACTTGGATCGCCGGGTTATCTACCGGGCCAAGGTTTCATCGCTGGTAACTCGCCCTGGTTCATATAGGCCAGGTATGGGACTGTCCAATCCGGTATAACATGATGAGCCGCTACCAACTGGGCCTCCGGGTCAGGAATAGCCAACTCCTCCTCTATGGCTATCTTGACCGATGGATTATGAAGTATGTCGAGGAAGACATTAGGTGGCACCGGTTTACGCTGAGAGCCTAGACGACTTAAAGCGTCTGCCGCTTCATTCTTTCACCGGTCTATATGGTCAACTTGATAACCCTTGAAATGACCAGCCACTATGTCCACCTCTCGTCGATATGCAGCCATGAGTCGATCCTTAGAATCCCAAGTGCCAAATACCTGCTGAGCCACCAGGTCCGAGTCACCGAAGCACTTAACTCGGCTTAAATTCATCTCCTTAGTCATCCGAAGGCCATGGAGCAAGGCTTCATATTCAGCTGGCATTGTTAGTACAAGGGAACATTAAGCGGAGAACATAACAAAACTTGTCACCTCGTGCGGAAGTTAATATGACTCCAACCCCCGAGCCCTCCAATTGTCTGGACCCATCAAAATGAATAGTCCAATACGTGTTATCTGGCTTCTCCTCCGGTGCCTGCAACTCTATCCAATCATTAATGAAATCCACAAGTGCTTGTGATTTGATTGCTGTGTGAGGCGTATATTTTATCTCGTGAGGTCCAAGCTAAATAGCCCACTTAGCAATCCGGCCAGTCGCCTCTCTGTTTTGGATGATATCTCCCAGAGGGGCTGAACTAACCATTGTAATGGGATGACCTTGAAAATAATGCTTGAGCTTCCGGCTTGCCATGAAAACTCCATACACCAACTTCTGCCAATGCGGGTACCTCTGCTTTGATTCAATAAGCACCTCACTGATGTAATAAACCGGCCATTGCACCGGATACTCCTTTCTGGCCTCCTTGCGCTCTACCACAATAACCACACTAACAACTCTGGCATTAGCAGCCACATATAGCAATAAGGGCTCTTTATCGATCGGAGCCGCAAGAACGGGCGGTTCGGCCAACTGTCTCTTCAAGTCCTCAAACGCTTTATTAGCCGCGTCACTCCAGACGAAATCATCTGTTTTCTTTAGCATCTGATATAAAGGGATAGCCTTCTCCCCAAGGCGGCTGGTAAACCGGCTTAAAGCTGCAATCCGGCCCGCCAAACGCCGAACATCATTGATACATGCCGGTTTACCCAGAGATGTGATAGCCGTGATCTTCTCCGGATTAGCCTCAATGCCTCTGTTAGACACCAGAAAACCCAAGAGCTTGCCTGCCGGAACACCAAAGACACATTTAGCCGGATTAAGCATCATCTTATAGAACCGGAGGTTATCAAAGGTCTCCCTCAAGTCATCTATCAAGGTTTCCTCCTTCCTAGATTTCACCACAATATCATCCACATAAGCATGAACATTGCGCCCAGTCTGTTTATGAAGACAATTCTGAACACAACGCTGATAAGTCGCCTGTGCACTCTTCAGCCCAAAAGGCATGGATACATAGCAGAAGGCCCCAAAGGGAGTTATGAAAGATGTCTTCTCCTGGTCCTTAACTGCCATTTTGATCTGAGATAACCAGAATAAGCATCCAAAAAACACAAACGGTCACAACCCGCCGTAGCATCAATAATCTGATCAATACGCGGGAAAGCAAAGGGATCAGCTGGACAAGCCTTGTTCAAGTCTGTGTAATCCACACACATACGCCAAGTGCCATTTTTCTTGAGTACCAGCACCGGATTAGCTAGCCACTCGGGGTGAAAAACCTCCACAATAAACCCTGCTGCCAAAAGCCGGGCTACCTCCTCACCAATAGCCTTACGTCTCTCTTCGTTGAAGCGGCGGAGAAACTGCCTGACCGGTTTGAACTTAGGATCTATATTAAGGGTGTGCTCAGCGAGTTCCCTTGGTACACCTGGCATGTCAGAAGGCTTCCATGCAAAGATGTCCTGGTTCTCACGGATGAACTCGATGAGCGCGCTTTCCTATTTCGGATCTAGGTTAGCGCTAATGCTGAACTGCTGAGATGAATCGCCAGGAACAAAATCAACCGTTTTAGTGTCTGCAGCCGATTCAAATTTCAGCGCCGGATCATGCTCTGTAGTTGGCTTCTTCAGAGAAGTCATATCTTCCGGATCAACATTGTCCTTATAAAATTTCAGCTCCTCTGTGGCACAAACCGACTCAGCATAAGCCGCATCCCCTTCTTCACATTCTAATGCAATCTTCCTGCTCCCATGTACCATGATGGTCCCCTTATGAACCAGCATCTTAAGCTGTAGATAAACATAACACGGCCTCGCCATGAACTTAGCATAAGCCGGCCTTCCGAACAGTGCATGATATGGGCTCTTCATTTTCACCACTTCAAAAGTCAAAGTTTCTGATCTTGAATCATGATCGTCTCTAAAAGCCACCTCTAGGGCTATCTTGCCAACTGGGTACGCCGATTTACCAGGCACCACTCCATGAAAGATGGTGTTCGGCGGTTAAAGACTCATGTCTGTCAGCCCAATGCGATGGAAGGTATCATAGTAAAGGATATTGATACTGCTCCCTCCATCCATAAGCACTTTGGTGAACTTGTAGCCCCCGACTTGAGGAGCCACCACTAAGGCCAGATGACCCGGATTATAACCCGGGGCGGATGATCCTCCCAACTCCATAAAATGGGTTGTTCAGACCAGCGCAAATACCGAGCCACCGCCGGTTCAACGGAGTTCACGGCCCTCTTGTGAAGCTTCTGATCGTGCTTACACAAGCTACTGGTAAAGACATGATACTGCCCGCTATTCAACTGCTTTGGATTGCTTTGATAACCCGATTGCTGCTGCTGTTGATTCCCCTGATGGTTATAACCTCCTTGATTGCCCTGATTACCTTGATTACCATGTCCGGCTTGATTACCTTGGAATCCTGAACCGGAGCTGCCGCCTCCATAACCCGGCCCATGAAAACCGCCTCCTGAACCGCCGGGCGGGCCATTGTCATATTGAAACATATTAGAACATTTGAACTCTCGCATGATGAAGCAATCCTTCCAAAGATGCAAAGCTGGCTTCTCCTTCGACCCGTGCTTTGGACAGGGTTGATTTAATAGGCGCTCCAGATTGGGGCCTGACCCTCCACCCCTCTGGGGTGGTTTACCCTTATGATGCTGACCGATATCCTAGGCGTTGGTGTTAGCCACAAAGTCCAAGCTATTATCCGCCTTGCCCTTACCATTGTTCCCATGACCTGCCGGGTTATGATGCTGCCCCTTGGCACTGCCGTTCTTTTTCCCTTTCCCTGGTTTGTCTTCCTCAGAATCAGGGTCCTTGGTACTATCTGAATCGGCATATTTAACCAAAGCGGCCATAAGCGTTGACATGTCATTACAGTGACGTTTGAGCCTTCCCAACTTCAGTTTTAATGGCATGAACCGGCAGTTGCCCTCCAACGTCAAAACTGATGTATTTGCATTGATGCGGTCTGATGAATGCAAAATAGTTGAGACTCGCTTCACCCAATGGGTCGTGGACTCCCCACGCTCTTGAACACAAGTGGCTAGGTCCACAATTGACATGGGCTGTGTCGGGGATATCCCCGTGGTATAAACCGTCGAATGTCTGACCCGACTAGAGTTTGGCGATTCACTGGCGACCCGCTTGGACCTGGCGGTTTACGATTCATTGGTAATCCAGCAGGCGGGTCAGAGGAGCGACAAAACCCGGTTGTCGGATTTCGGGTTCCGGCAGACCCTTGAGGTTCGAACACTGGGGTGCGCGCGGAGATTTCGCCTCCTACCTACCTGCACCCCTCCGCCTCGTTAAGGTCTAAGCTACAAAGAACAACACAAGAGACACAAGGTTTATACTGGTTCGGGCCACCGTTGTGGTGTAATACCCTACTCCAGTGTGTGGTGTGGTGGATTGCCTCTTGGCTGATGATGAAGAACAATACAAGGAAGAACAGCCTCGCGAGGGTCTGTTCTTGGCTGGGGCGATGAACTGCTGGGAGGAGTTCAGTCACCCTTCTCTCTCTCTCTCTGATTGGCACCCCTCTCTTCTCTTTTTTTGAACCCCCTTTGCTCTGTGGGTGGCTGGTCCTATTTATAGAGGCCCTGGTCCTCTTCCCAAATATCGAGCGGGAAGGGAGCCAACAATGGCGGGCTAATTTGAAGGGGGATAGCTAGTATCAGCTATCCTGACAAAAGTAGTCTTCGCCTGCACAAAGCTCTGGTGATGACGCCGTCTTGGGCTCCACGGTGACCTCCGTCTCGTAGTCCTCCTGGTCTTGGTCTCGTTGCACCGAAATGGCAACCTTTGCCTGATGCCTCGGTACTCCGCGGCTGCGCTTGCCCCCTTTGCACCAAAGAGGAAGGGAGGACACTGCGCGGGCTGGCACCCGCCTGGCGCCCTTGGTCGTCATGGCTTGCGTCACGGGCACCTCGTGAGGTACCCTGCCTTGATCTCTCCGCCTCCTCGTGAGCCAGCCTGATGAGGCCGTGCCTGAGGAAGCTCCGCGTCGTCCGCCCCGCGAGGCTTGGCCCCTCTTGAGGGTCTTGGGTTTGTGTTGGTGAAGATGGGCCGCGCTGGGCCCCCCTTTGAGCCACGCCGCAGGCCGCAGGCAGACAAGTCTCGGGACCCCCGTTCCCAGAACGCCGACAGTAGCCCCCGGGCCCAAGGCGCGCCCGGACTTGGCCGTGTAGGGAGGCGGAAGGGCAAGAGCGAAGCGCCGCGGGCCCTAACAGCCTGTGGCCTTGGGCGCCGCGTGGCGGTTGGTTGGACGTGGGCGCCCTAGCAACCGCGTGAGTTGATAAAGGAGCGGCATCCACCTAGGCTTTGCTTCTTTCTTTCCCCGGTTGTTGCTCAGATCCCCTTTCTTGCGCCTCTCCTTCCTCCAAAATTTCCAGATCCACTCCGACCGTGCGACCTAGGAAGCCATGGCGCCTCATCAGCCCCCGGCCGTAGCTTGGTACTCGTCTGCCCTGGACCCGCCGAACGTGTCGGAGGCGAGCCTTGCCCGGTTGCGCCGGATGGCGACGGCGCGGGGCATCAACGGGGCGAAGGTGTTTAAAGCCGGCTCCTCCACCCCTAAGGGTCAAGGGAGCACCTTCTGTCCGCTCTTCGTAAGTGCCATTGCTGCTGGCCTGGTGCCTCCCTTCTCCGAGTTCTTCTTCTCTGTCCTCCGCCACTATAAGCTACAAGCCCTGCATCTCCACCCCAACTCCGTTCTTCTCCTGGTAATCTTCGCCTATTACTGTGAGGCTCACGTAGGGGTGCAGCCCTCAGTGGCCTTGCTGCGCCACTACTTCTACCTCCGGACCTCTCGTGGTACTGCTTTCGCGTGCGCGAGCTTCGTCGTGTACGGTGGCGCCATTGCCATTTTGAACCCCGGGAAAAGGATTGAGGGTTTCAGGAGCAAGTGGGTCTTGGTGGATGCTGGGCGCATCCACCCTCGGCTGATTTTGCCCATGGAGCAGCCCACGAGCTCCAGTGATTGGGGTCGAGCGGAGCTCACGGACCCCGCGCAAAGCTGATGTTGGAGAAGATGGACGCGGATCTGAGACCGGCCAATATGGCGGCGGCGAAGCTGACCGGCGCGTCGCTGCTAAGGGAATTCCTGGAGCACCAGCTGGCTCCGCTTCGGCGGTACTCACTTCCGATGTGGAGGCCCCGTCCGAGCCCCGCGGCCTTAGCCGACGGAGATCTGGCTGCGGTCCTCCAATCTCTGGTCGGGGGCGATGTGGCGAGGTTGGCGGGCCTACGCCCTTGTTCCTCCGCGACGACTGGGAGCAGGTAGTGGAGTCCATGCCCGTCTTCAATGGGGATGGGCCCGTGCCCATGAAAACTCCCGAGGAACCGGTGGACGTGCCCTCCGACGACTCCAGCGAAGAGGAGGAAGGAGGGGAGCGGGGAAAAGGGCCTGACTCCGAGGCGACTGACGAAGAGTCGAGGGCTCCCCTCCCCCGGCGCAGGTCCCGCATTCTCCGCCTCTCTCTGAGCGATGACGACGAGGATGACGACGAAGACGACGACGAGGACAACGACGAGCAGGACGGCGGGAGCTCACCCCCGATCCCGAAGAAGGACAGGACCGAGCTGATCTCCCGCGGGTCTGCCCCGGCCCCGGGGCGGGCCGCAGATGCACCTTCCACCTCCAAGCTTCCCGAGGTTGACCCTTCCAGCCGGCTTTCAGGCTTCAAATTTGGCCGGAGGCCGCTTGAGCTCACTGGCGACGACCCGTAAGCATTTGATTCTTGTCTTTATTTCTCGCTCTGCTTCTGAGGCTTGACGTCCGCATCTCTTGGATAGGCTGGCACCTGCAGCAAAGAAGCCGAAGGGAGCTCCCGAGGTTCCATCCGTGGCAGCGCCTCTGCCTGTGAGGGAGGGTGACCGCGACGCACAGGCTTCCCCTGCCCGGTCGTCCTCGCGAGGCCTGGCTGAGCCGGCTGGGGCGAGCTCAGCCCCCACGGCCCAAGTGGCTCCCGAGGTGCTCTTGCCTGCCGCCGCCACTACAGCTGTCGGGGCGCGGCAGACTCCGCCTCAGGATGCTGTGGTCGCGCTGCCGCCTTCTCCTCCTACTCCACCAGCTGCTGTCTCTCCGACTCCTTCTGCTGTTCTGGATCGTGCTGTTGCTGAGCTGGACCGACTGCGGCAGGATCTTCTTGGCGCCGACCCCCGCTTGGTGGCCGGGCGCTTGGAGCTGGCTTCAGGATGGGTTCGCTCGGACGCTTCGATTCGGGCGGCGCTGGTCCAGGCCTCGACGGCATGCGACGAGGAGAAGCAGGCCGTCCTTGAGGCGAAGGCTGCTCGTGACGCAGCCCTGGGGGAGGTGGTCGACGTCCGTGGGCGTTGCAAGGCACTGGAGGGCGAGCTGCAAGATTTGCGGGACCAGCTCGCGAACGAGGTCCGCCTTCGCCAAGAGCAGGAAGAGGGCGTGAAGGCTCGCGAGGCGGCTGTCAAGGAGAGGGAGGTCAAGCTCAGGAAACGCCGCGACCGCCTAGGCGCGCTGGAGTAGGAGTTGGGGGCGAGGAAGGCCAAGCTGGACGACGAGGCCTTGGTTCTCGCCGAGGACCACGTGGCCTTCACGGAGATGGAGGCGAGGGCTTGCTCCTCACTGAGGACGCTTTACGACAGCGGCCTGGAGAGCCCACTGGCTGGCGCCGAGGATGGCCCCGCCAAGCTGCTTCCCTTCCTGGTTCGCGCTCTTGAAGATGTCGCCCTTGGCCTTGGCCCCACGGCCGAGTCCGAGGCGCGTGTCCTGTCTTCTGCAGCACTGACGCGGGTCCTCACCCACATCTACCTTCGCGATCCCGGTGTCGATCTCGACAACCTGCTGGAGCCAGTGAGCGGCGAGCGTGCCGCTGCCGCTGCCGAGGCCGTGAAGGGTCGCGCAGAGGCCCTGCTGGGGAAGTTCCGAGCCTTCAGCACCAAGCCGAAGCAAGGCGCCGCCGACCCCACCGCTGCGTGAGGCGTACCCAATCCGCGCTGCTCCACCGCCGACAAGTGACTCCGTCGCGGCTCCTGTCCTGCCTTTAATTCCTACACATGTATCATGCCTCAGGGAGGCATTTAAACTTGTGTTTGGCATTGAGATAACAGTGTGGACTGTAATATTTGCTTTTGAATTCCTTGAAATTGGCGCTTTTCCTTCCTACTTGCTTATGTTCTACGCCGGCAGAGCCCGGCCCCGCGCATGCCTCACCCAACGTTGGTCCCAACCGGAAACCAGGACGGGGCCAAGGAGTGAGGGGCCACGTGACAAGTTAGGCTCCTGAGTCGCGATGCTCAGGAGTCCCCCTTGGCGCACGAACAGCAAGTAGGGAGGTGTGATGCGGGTGGATCTACCATTCTACGTCTGCAGAGTCCGGCCGCGCGCGTGCCTCACCCAGCGTTGGTCCCGACTGGAAACCAGGACGGGGCCACGGAGTGAGGGGCTACGTGACCAGTTAGGCTCCTAAGTCGCGATGCTCAGGAGTCCCCCTTGACGCTCAAACGGCCTTCGTACCTTGGCTCCGCTTGGGGAGAGACGCACGACGAACCAGGCCCGGGGGGACCTGGCTGGGCGGCGTGCGTCTGGGTGTGACCCAGGCGCAGCCCCCGTGCCCAGCCCCCTCGCGCGGCACTCCCGAGGGGAGGCGTTACGATGAGGCTAGACACTAAGCTCTAGGCTTCCTGAGGTTGATGCGGCCCGAGGGGCACCCTCAGTTGTTTATCACCAGCGCGGAGCATAGCGCTTCCGTATGTGTACGGGCATAGCCGCTCCTCGGCAGTGTCATCAGCCAGCACGGAGCATGGTGCTTCCACTGGTACGTGGGAGGGGGGCCCCTCCGGGAGGAGCCCCCGGGGCGTATACAGCCCCGCCCTGACACGTGGCTGGCACGGTAGGGCCTGGCGAGGTGTATCTGGGCACCCGTGAGCCAGCGTGGGACTCATGGGGCCCTACCTCTAGGCGGGTTGCACCTGACACTGGGCCTTATCTTGTGATGTGTCCCTGCAAATTTGGTTAGATGTCGGCACTCTACGTCCTCGGGTCCTGGCCCTCGAGCTGGTCTCAGCCGTCGCTGGTATGCCAGGTCGCGATGCCATAGACAAGGCCAGAGGGTGAGGGCTGGAGAGCCAGTAAGAGCCCTGAGTCGCGATGCTCACGTACCCCCCTTTAAGGTGCAAGTGGTCGGCATGCAGAAGAAGAGGTGCCGTGGACCGGCATCAAATAATCAAGCATGGTGGGTCTAACGCATAATCGGAAATAAACGCAAGTGGGATACATGCCGCTGGGCCTGGCCCGAGCGGCTTGGGGATCATGCAGCCCGAGGGGCGCCCCCAACAAGGTAAGCTAACAACATGAAATAAAAAAGGGATACACGCCGCAGGGACGGACCCACGCGGCCTAGGAATAATGCAGCCCTGGGGGGCGCTCCCAGCTGGAAATAAAACTCGAAAGATGTCACTTGATGATGTTGAGGACGAAGGAGCGTTGGTGTAGCAGGCTCGGTGGGCTGCGGGAGCCGATCCTCACGAGCCCCCAGGCCCAGGGGCCTCGGGAGGCTCCGGAGGCACTGGCGGCTCCTCGCGGGCCATCTCCATCCCTGCCAGGGCTGCGGAATGCCTGGCCTCTCGTGCCTCCGTGATGCCCCTCACGAGGCGCTGGTACGTGTCAGCCGCGTTCGGCAAGCCGTAAGGCATGCGAACGTAACTGTGGGATGGGCCTCCGCAGCGCCCCACTCGCGAGGGCCAGAGGCGCTCCAGAGAGGCGACTCGGTTGAGCCCTGGTATGTCGATGCAGACGCGCAGCCCACCATCCTCGCCTGGATGGGGAGCCACTCTGGTAGGCGGCGGCCGCCTTTCATGACTCTTGACTCTTGTAGCTCTTGAATGGCCTTGCTGACAAACTCCTGAGGGTCTGGATCTCCTTGCCTTGCTCCTTCTTGAGGGAAACGTGTTTCGAAACACGCCTCCATGTGGTGCCCAAGCGCCTCCCTCGTGACCCTAGCTAGGTCGGTGACCCTCCAGGGGAGAGCCCCCGAGCCCTGCCTGAGGAGGGCGTCGGGCGCGCTTTCCTATGCGATGGAAGGAGGTTCCCCCTGGGCAGGCGCGGGCCCAGAGGGGCCTGCCTCCTGAGTGGTCAGGCCGGACGATGTCTTCTTCTTAGGGGCGGTCTCGGGTGGCCTCCTGCTTCCACAATCCGGGTCTTCCAATGACGCGGCCTGAAAGGCTCATTCCAGGGAACACACCGCGTCCTTCTCTTCACAGGGCACCGTGATGACTCCGCCACTTCCTGGCATCTTGAGGACGTTGTAGCCGTGGTGAGTTACGGCCATGAACTTGGCCAGTGCTGGGTACCCAAGGATGGCGTTGTACGGCAGGCGAATGTGAGCGACGTCGAAGTCGATGAGCTCGGTGCGGTAGTTGTCACGTGCCCCGAAGGTGACAGGGAGGCGGACCTGCCCAATTGGGACCGTGGAGCCATCGGTGATAACGGAGAAAGGCTTGGTTGGTTGAAGCTGGCTGTAGGGCACTTGGAGGTTGTTGAATGTTTCCACGGACAGGATGTTGAGCCCTGCCCCGCCATCGATGAGGGTCTTGGTGACCACCACGTTGCTGACGATTGGGGAACAAAGCATTGGGAGGACTCCGGCTGTAGCCGCACACTTGAGCTGATCTGCTGAGCTGAACGTGATGGCGCACGCCGACCACCTGAGAGGGCACGTGGCTTCGAGCTTGGGGAGGACTGCGTTCACTTCGCGGGCGAACTGCTTGAAGATGCGCTGAGAGGCTGGGGCTTGTGCCCCGCCCAGGATGCAGGCGATCGCGCGCGGCTCCTGGAAGCCCCCGGCCCCCTCGTCCTGGTGGCGGTCCTCGTTTCTCCTTGGCTGCGGTGGCAGCGGTGGGAGGCCTGCGTTGCCTTGCGGGCGATCCTCGCGAGGCTGATCCCTCCAGTCTCCCTCGCGAGGCTGATCCCTCCAGCCTCCCTCGCGAGGCGGGTCTTGCCAGCGATTCTCGCGAGGTTGATCGCGCCACCCTTGGCGCGGACCACGATCTTCCCAGCGTCCTGCGTTCCTTCCTCCTCCTCGACCGTAGCCCCGGTCACCGCGGTCAGGGCGATGGCCGATTCTTCCTTCTCGCACGGCTCGGAGATCTTGACATTCGTTGGTGTTGTGGGTGTGGAGGTCGTGGTACACACAGTACCGGCTGCCCTTGGAAGGTTCGAGCTGATCTCTACCCCGCTTGGTGTCTGGTTCTGCCGCGAGCACGGCAGCCCCCTTGCGCTTCACATCCTTGGCCTTGGGCTTCTTCTCTTCTGGGTCTGCGGCAGGCAGCTCGAGGAGGGAGAGACGCCCTTCCTCGGCCCTGGCGCACTTGGTTGCCAGGTTGAACAGCTCCAAGGAAGTGCACAGGTCTTCATGCATTGCCAGCTCCTCCTTCATCTTGACGTCGCGCACGCCGTCGGAGAAGGCCGAGATGATGGCCTCCTCAGTCACCTTGGGAATCTTGAGGCGTGCGTTGTTGAAGCGCTGGATGTACTTCTGCAGGGTCTCCCCGGGCTGTTGCTTGATGCGGCGCATGTCGCTCACGGCGGGTGGCCGGTCGCGAGTGCCTTGAAAGTTGGCGATGAAGCGGGTGCGCATCTCGTCCCAGGAGGAGATTGTGCCTGGAGCCAGGTTCAGGAGCCAGGTGCGGGCCCCGTCCTTGAGCGCCATGGGGAACCAGTTCGCCATGACCTTCTCGTCTCCGTTGGCAGCTTCGATGCCCTGCTGGAGGAACTCCGCAGGGTCAGCCGTGCCGTCGTAGCGAGGAGGCAAGTCTGGCTTGAACTTGCCGGGCCACGCGACGCTGCGTAGCTCGGCGGTGAAGGCGCGGCAGCCTGCTGTGGTCACGGGAGGCCTTGGATGACGGGGAGCTTGGTCTTGCATGTCCCCACGCGCTGCAGCTGGGAGCAGCGCGGGGTCTTGACGCGGGAGAAGGAGCATGGTCGCGACGTGCTGGAGCAGGGAGCGCCCGGGCAGCTTCTTGCGGGCGAGGGACTTCTTGACAGCTCTGCTCTTGCCGCGCTGGCACCTGACGAAGCGGGTTCCACCCAGGGGCCACGCGCCTTGGAGCCATGGCGCCTTCCTGAGGAGGAGGCTGCCGGGCCGCCGCCGGAGCTTCATCGCCCGCGCGGGGCGGGGTGTGCTGCAGCGGAACGGACGGCGCAGGAGAGCCTCCTGCGGCGCGGACGAGCTCGGCGACGCGGTCGAGCCATTCTTCATAGACGCCGTCGACGGGACGGTAGCGCAGGAGCTCGTTTGCCGCGATGAGTGCAGCCCGAGCCTCCATGGGCGCGCGGAGCGTGCGGGACGAAGATCCAGCTGGGGTGAGCGAGGGAGTTGAGGTGCGGCCGTCTTGCCGCACGGACGGATGCTGGGATGATGCTTGCTGCTCGTCCCCCGCCGGGCCGGTGGCGGCGTTGACGGCAGGTGACGGGGAACGGCAAGGAAGCCCGCCGACAGGGGCCGTCTGGGCGACGCGGGAAGCGAGTGCGGCCCGGCGCTCGGCGCGGGCCCGACGAGCGTCAGACATGGGCGTGATGGTCGGAGGAGAATGGGGTGGTGGAAGACGAATCCCGGCGCACCCCTACCTGGCGCGCCAAATGTCGGATTTCGGGTTCCGGCAGACCCTTGAGGTTCGAACACTGGGGTGCGCGCGGAGATTTCGCCTCCTACCTACCTGCACCCCTCCGCCTCGTTAAGGTCTAAGCTACAAAGAACAACACAAGAGACACAAGGTTTATACTGGTTCGGGCCACCGTTGTGGTGTAATACCCTACTCCAGTGTGTGGTGTGGTGGATTGCCTCTTGGCTGATGATGAAGAACAATACAAGGAAGAACAGCCTCGCGAGGGTCTGTTCTTGGCTGGGGCGATGAACTGCTGGGAGGAGTTCAGTCACCCTTCTCTCTCTCTCTCTCTCTCTGATCGGCACCCCTCTCTTCTCTTTTTTTGAACCCCCCTTTGCTCTGTGGGTGGCTGGTCCTATTTATAGAGGCCCTGATCCTCTTTCCAAATATCGAGCGGGAAGGGAGCCAACAATGACGGGCTAATTTGAAGGGGGACAGCTAGTATCAGCTATCCTGACAAAAGTAGTCTTCGCCTGCACAAAGCTCTGGTGATGACGCCGTCTTGGGCTCCATGGTGACCTCCGTCTCGTAGTCCTCCTGGTCTTGGTCTCGTTGCACCGAAATGGCAATCTTTGCCTGATGCCTCGGTACTCCGCGGCTGCGCTTGCCCCCTTTGCACCAAAGAGGAAGGGAGGACACTGCGCGGGCTGGCACCCGCCTGGCGCCCTTGGTCTTCATGTCTTGCGTCACGGGCACCTCGTGAGGTACCCCGCCTTGATCTCTCCGCCTCCTCGTGAGCCAGCCTGATGAGGCCGTGCCTGAGGAAGCTCCGCGTTGTCCACCCCGCGAGGTTTGGCCCCTCGCGAGGGTCTTGGGTTTGTGTTGGTGAAGATGGGCCGCGCTGGGCCCTCCTTTGAGCCACGCCGCAGGCCGCAGGCAGGCAAGTCTGGGGACCCCCCTTCCCAGAACGCCGACACCGGTGACCCAACGGGCGGTTCATGAAAGGCCAGCTCATGTTATGGTGGGCCGGTTTAAGAGGAAGACATAAGGAATATTTTCCTACAAAGGAAGCAAGACTAGGACTCCACTTGTAATAGAGTAATCCTAATCCAATTAGGACTAGTCATGTAAACCGCTCCTTCAACATATATAAGGAGGGGCTGGGCTCCCCAAAGAGGAACAAGAAAGAAGAAACAATCTCTAGGGCGACACAAAGAGCCGGTTTACCGGCGACTCCCTCAAACAGGATGTAGGGCTATTACCGAATGATGTTTTCCGGGGCCCGAAGCTGTCTAAATCCTTGTCTTGTGTGTTGATCCGACCTCGCGTCTCTCGATTTCGACCAACCAACCCTTCAAGCTACCGCACAGATGCGTTGGCCTCACGACTAAGTCCTCACCCTAGGACATCTGCCATGGCAATTCCACAACAGTTGGCGCCCGCCGTGGGGCCTGCGCACGGTGGTGTTGAGTTCTTGAAGGGATCTTTTCCCAGGATTTCGAAAAGTTCATGATTTTCAGATGAAGGGGAGTCAAATTGCGTTTGTGTACACCTTCACACGCAACCAGGCGATCCATCCTGGCCAAATCACTTTCTGCTGCACCGCGCGAGAAGCCAAGAGCAGAAGGAGTTCCATCAGTACGGATCAAAATCATCAAATTACATTGTTCTGGTCTGATTCAGCAAGTCACCGCCGCCGCGTACAGGGGCGCTGAGATGGACCAGAGTTTTCTATTGCGGACGTTATTTGTGATCCGCCAAGTTGTGACTATTTTTTAGATCCGCCGAGTTGCCGCCGGAGCGTACGTACATCACATGAAGACGAAGTTGATTTGCTGCAAGCTCATCTAAAGCCCAATCGGTTTTCTTTGGTCAAACTCTGATGGCTACGAGGAGTCTACTAGGAGCTAATTCAGAGATTAAGGAAAGAAAAGTTACTACATGGGATTAGCACGTGAATACCAAAGGAATCAGATCAAAGGCAAACTATCAGCGCAAACCCCGCAAGCCTTGGTCAATACGGATCCAGTAACCACGACCCGGACACAGAAGGTCCACGGGCTCGGTCTTCTCCTGCGACTCGCCTTTTGTTGAACCATCGTGCCTCTGCTGTCACCGGGCCTCAGCGGCTTGCCTTTTGTTGGACAACCCGGTCTCTTTCGCCCCGACGGCCGCGGCCTCGCTGGCAAGCCGGCCACTGTTGAGCTGCCGTCTACACGGCCCCGCCGCAGGCTGCCGTCTTCACTTCCGAGGCCGACGCCGCCTCGTCTCGAACCGATGATACTGTCTGGCTCCAAGTCGTTCCTGCTCTGCTGCAAAGTTGCCCTTGCCGGGCGTCTCAGCTGGCCTCAGCCGTGCCGGGCTGGTCTGTTTCTAACCCCGTGAAATCTCCGGGTCAACTTGGCGTACGCACAGGGATTAAGGGTCCAAGTCTGATGGATTCCTTAGGGTGTGTTAAGTTGGGGGACCAACTGTTCTGGAATGGAATGGTTCCATTCCAGATGAACGGGTCCATTCTATTTCTATGTTTGGTAGGAGCAAAAGAATAGAACAGGTCAGTTCCGTTCTGCTGTTTGGTTGGAAGCACGTAATGAAAAATGGAACAACCTAAAACTTAAAATTTTGGTAGCATTTTGTTTGTAATTTGATTAAAAACAACATAACAATAGATATTGACAAGTTTATAACACATGAATGACATCACATAACATAATTTTCAACAAGTTGCACACACAACCATATAGTTCACATAAGAAATTCCCAAAAGTATAAAAAACATCAGCCATTGCAGCTAGTGCAACAAAAACAGCAGCTCCCGCCGTCGAGCACCCGCTGCTTGGAGTCCTTCCGTCGAGCTGCTGCAAAACGATAGAGAAAGAGAGATTAGCATGCATCCGGAAGGGAGGAAACGGCCGACATGGATGGGAGGAACCGGCCGCCATGGAGAGGAGGACCCGGCCGCGGCCGGGAAGAGGAGGAACGGGCGGCCAGGGATGGGACGAACTGGCGCCGGTCGACTGGGAAGGAAGGGCCGCTGCAGCTTAGATCCATGGAGTGGAGGAGGAGGGGAGAGGAGGGGGAGGGGAGGGGAGAGGAAGGGGAGGGGAAGGGGAGGGGGAGGGGAGAGGAGGGGGAGGGGGAGGCAACCGCCGACCGACGGGGAGAGTGGACCGGCAGCGCTGCCCAGATCCATGGGGAAGGGAGAAGGGGAGGAAGGGGAGGGAGGCGGCGCACCTGCGGGGCTGAGGACGAGTGCAAGGGAGGCAGCCGTTTCGCGTGGTCCGGCCGTTTTCTAGGTATGACTTCGTTCCGCATCTGGACGGAATATTCGCTCGGGAGGAACAAGTGCGTGCTGGTCCCGATTTCAACTGAACGCGAGAACAAGGGCTTAGGGCGGATCGGACCCATGCCATTCCAGGCCATTCCTTCAACTGAACACACCCTTAGCTCCTGCATGTGAAGAAAACATCAAATAGTACAGACACTATACACGCATAGGAAGGATTAAGTATAAAGAGGCGGCCCCTAAACATTGACTTGGATCCAGAAGAATTTTCTACGGGTCTAGGATTCAATTTTAAGGAGATCAAGGGGGTGTAAAAAAGCGCCACGTGGGTGCTACTGCGTCTGACGCTGTCCAGCATTATTCAATGCCAGCGTTTGTGTTTCTGTTCATCTGATAAAATAGACCAGGTGCTATTATTTCTATTTACTTTTAGCACATATTTTAATCAAGAAGAGCAATTACGTTGGTCTGTATATTTTTATTTGCAGCAAAGGTGGAGCCATGTTGTACCTATGAAGTATGCTTCAGCATCATCACACATCGGCGTCCGCGCCTGCTTACTGATGAAACAGGTGTGCGCAAGTCGCTGCCTGTGCAGCTTAATCTACATCAACTCGCTCGATCGAGCGGAATACCGCGCTTGCGATTACTCGCCCGCCCGCACGGCTTACCGCGCCCGCGGTTGACTCGCCCGTCCGTGCCGGTTTACACCACCGGTGCCAACTCTCCCGTCCGCACTGGTTTACAACGCCGCGGCCAGCTCATTTGTCTGCTCTCACGGCCGACACAGTCGTGATTGGTTTTAGCGTCACCAAGGTGATCATCAACTCTGCGACAGATAATTTCCGGCCTAACATATCAGGTGAAATCTATCTAAGTTTATTTTTAACACAAATTGTTTTCATCAAAGAACAATTACTTTGGTCTTCGTATTTTATATGCAGGACAATTGGTCACTGCAAAGACGATGGCCGGATCATGGATATATAAATCGCACAATTATTGTCATGCGCTAGCATATGACCATGCCATAATGATCAAAGAATATGTGCGCAAGACGCCGCCCTTGCGGTCCGGACTACTTCAAACTCACCGAGACTGTCCCTGTGGCCGACTCGCCCGTCCGTGCCGGTTTACACCGTCGGTGCCAACTCTCCCGTCCGCGCCGGCTTACAATGCCGCAGCCGACTCATCTGTTCGAGCTGCCTCTGATGTTGGGGTCATCTTTGCTGTCCGTCTCTTGCGGCCTGGTCTACTTCAACATACCGGGCCGCACCTGTCTGCATGAGCTGTTTATTGAGTATGAGCAAGTCACAGCTTGGGTAGCCCGGTTTTCTTTCAACAAAATGGAGGCAAATTATCATATACTATCAACCGCCGTCTGTACTGGGTGGATCAATGTGCAGGCGCACGAGTCGCTGCCACTACAGTTTGGTTAACTTCAAATAGCCAGTTGGAAGGAACCATTGGCCAAGTTGCTGACATTGCTCATACGGGATCATTTATAACCCGCCGCAGTCACCTCAACCTTCTGTGGATTCACATTGTGTTATCAACACCAATGATATACAAGTTATGCCGGTTTATATCACGATCAAATATGGAGAGTCTCAAGCCAACTCCTCAAGTCACCTTTGAGACTCGGGGGCTACGATGACATGACTCAGCAAATCTTGCCTGTTTCAGCAAATTCAAGAACCCCAGGACGATGGAGGGAAAGATAACCCGGTCCCCGAGGCTACTGTTATATTGATGAAAATTTAAAGGCTGTCAAAAAATTTCCGGCTTAGAAAGTATATAACAGTTACAAAATCCTGGCTCAATGAAGAAGTTTCGGGTCATCAGAAAGGATTCCGGTTTAAAATCCGGCTCAAGGGAAGTCAGTCTCACTGAAGCTCTCAAATATCCGATTTACAATCCGGTTCAAGGGAAATCTGTTCTCCTACAAAGCTCTGAAGCTCTCAAATCCGGTTTAAAAATGTCCGGTTCAAAAAGGAATTAACTTCTCGCAAGTTCGAGTTTAAAGGCCGTCAGAAAATTTCCGGCTGAAAATGAAGATTCCGGTTTAAAATCCGGCTCAAGGGAAATATGTCTCCCACAAAGCTTTGAAGCTCTCAAGATCCCGGTTCAAGAAGAATTTATCTCTTGCAAAAAGTTAAAGGTTGCCGAAGAGGACCTGCTGCCATGATGCGCGGTTCAAATATGGGTATCCTGCCTTATTGGCTTATCATATTATTGATCACGTGGGGGCTTCTATTTCATAAAGCGGCGTCCGGTTTGCCCCTTGATTCATCTTATCAAAGCTTTATTTAAAAAATCACTTGGGGGCTTGGTTGTACTTGAACCATAGCTACACCTCTTGATCGGTGCAAGGCCACCAGAAAAATCACTTGGGAGCTTGGTCATATTCGAACCATAGTCACACCTGTTGATCGGCTCAAAGCCAAACTACTTCGGGGCCAAAGAGAGTGTTGAAAAATAACAACTCAAACATAGGCACCCACTGAGCACAGCTCAAAATGTTACTTGGGGATTCTTTGTTGTCGCAATGAACAAAGAATCTACACTTATAATAGGCTATCAAGCCACAGCTTGGAAGCCTGGTGTATACACCTAAAACCCTGGGTTAGCCTGCCTTTTTAAGTAAGTCACTCCTCCCAGGTAAACCTGGTATGACCAGTCGAACTTTGACAAGTTACTCTGATAAGACCCTGAACTTGTCAAGTTAAAATGACGATTGGTTAAGGATTGAGGACCATCTTAAAAGGCTTTGTAAAATGGTTTAACTCAGTGGCCTGGCAGCCCATAAAAAGCCTCGAATTTGGGGCCTGGCAGCCCATGAAAAGCCTCGACTACAAGTTTTCATATGCTTTTATTTGCCAAGTTTTTTCTCCTTTGATGAGATTTATAATGTTTTTGATACATTACGGAACAAGTAACGAGACTTGCCGGTGACGAGATTGAACTAGGTATGATGATACCGACGATCAGATCTCAGGTAAGTAACATACCGATGACAAAAGGAACAACGTATGTTGTTATGCGTTTGACCAATAAAGATCTTCGTAGAATATGTAGGAGCCAATATGAGCATCCAGGTTCCGGTATTGGTTATTGACCGGAGATGTGTCTCGGTCATTTCTACATAGTTCTCGAACCCGTAGGGTCCGCACGCTTAACGTTCGATGACGATTTGTATTATGAGTTTCGTCTTTTGATGAATCGAAGTTTGTTCGGAGTCCCAGATGAGATCACGGACATCACGAGGAATCTCTAAATGGTCGAGACATAAAGATTCATATATTGGAAGGTTACATTCGGACACTGGAATGGTTCGGGTCGTTTCGGATGAGTTTCGGTGTACCGGGGGTTACCGGAAACCCCCCCCCCCCCCCAACGTTTTTGGGCCCCCTGGGCCCGTGGTGGAAGAGAGGAGGCCGGCCAGGGAGTGGCGCGCACCCCCACCTAGCCCAAACCGAATTGGACTAGGGTTTTGGGCGGCCAGCCCCCCTTTCCTTCTCTCCTCCTCCTCCTTTCCTCCTTCTACTAGGAATAGGAAAGAGTAGGGGAATCCTACTTGGACTGGAGAGTCCTAGTAGGATTCCCCACACCTAGCCCCCTTAGAGCCGGCCACCTATTCCCTCCCCTCCTTTATATACGTGGCCAGGGGGCACCCCATAGACACACAAGTTGATCTTTTAGCCGTGTGCGGTGCGCCCCTCCACAGTTACACACCTCGGTCATATCGTTGTAGTGCTTAGGCGAAGCCCTGCGTCGGTAACCTCATCATCACCATCACCATGCCATTGTGCTGACGGGACTCTCCCTCGGCCTCAACTGGATCAAGAGTTCGAGGGACGTCATCGAGCCGAACGTGTGCTGACCGCGGAGGTGTCGTGCGTTCGGTACTTGGATTGGTTGGATCGTGAAGACGTTCGACTACATCAAACGCGTTACTAAACGCTTCCGCTTTCGGTCTACGAGGGTACGTAGACACACACTCTCCTCTCGTTGCTATGCATCTCCTAGATAGATCTTGCGTGATCATAGGTAAATTTTTTGAAATACTGTGTTCCTCAATAATTCCATCATTGCTTACGAAATAGTGGAAGGAATAGTGGGAACCCCTCCTCCACAAACGGGATTTAATTACACTCAAGAAGGAATTCAAATCTTGGAAAAATTAGGTGATATGCAGAAAAATCTGGTTGAGTTGCAAAAATCTAGTGAACCTCTCAAAAATATTAGCGGGAATCTCAACCGCACGAATACATTGATTACTCTTTGCAATAAGCGCCTAGATGCTTTAGATATACAAATTGCTTCATTTTCTGAAAATAATGGGAAGCGTAAGGAACCTACGGGGTTCGAGAAAATCCCCATCAAGATTGCAAAAGCTAAGGATGACAACACTTGAAACTATGCATTGCGCCTAGCTAGGGGCGTAAAACAATATAGCTAGTTAGGAGGCAACCCAATAGTTATCTTATTTTTTCTAGTTCTTTTTATGTTTGTTGTGTGCATACAATTATGTTGCTATTATGGTTGTGTTTTCGTTTTTTAGTTAGTGTTTGTGCCAAGTAAAGCCTCTGGGATAATTTGGTTTACAGTTGCTTTGATTCTGTGCAAAAACAAAAACTTTTGCGTCCAGTATCAGAATTGTTAAAATTTGGTGGAGCTTGATAAAATTCTTAATTTTTTTACACATGATTGATATACAAATTGGCCACGTTTTCCTAATGTTTCATAATTGTTCGAGTTACAGAAGTATGGCCATTGTTCAAATTATTATAGACTATTATGTTTTTGACAGATTCTGTTTTTGTTGCATTGTTTGCTTGTTTTGATGAATCTATGGATTTGTATCGGGGGTATAAGCCATGGTGAAGTTAGGATACGGTAGGTATAATGCAATAATAAAATATGAATGGGATTACAATAGTACCTAAATTAGTGATTTTCTTTGTTATACTAACAGATCTCACGAAGGCTTTTGTTGAGTTTTGTGTGCTGAAGTTTTCAAGTTTTGAGTGAGATCAGAATGGATGAAAGAACAAGGAGTGGCAAGAGCCTAAGCTTGGGGATGCCCGAGCCACGCCAAGGTAATATTCAAGGACTCCCAGACATCTAAGCTTGGGGATCCCCGGAAGGCATCCCCTCTTTCTTCTACCAACTATCGGTAATTTTACTTGGAGTTGGAGCTATATTTTTATTCATCACATGATATGAGTTTTGCTTCGAGCGTCATGTATTATATGAGTCTTTGCTTTATTTTCTTTTTAGTTTGTCACAATCATCTTTGCCGGACACATCTTTTTGAGAGGGACACACATTATTCGTGATTTGTTAGAATACGCTATGTTCTTCACTTATATCTTTTGAGCTAGGCAGTTGCTCTAGTGCTTCACTTATATCTTTTATAACACAGTGGTGGTTATATTTTAAATAAAAAGTTGCAATCTCATGCTTCACTTATATCTTTTTCAGAGTTGACAATAGTAATGGCAATTAGTACAAGTTATGAATTTGGTCCTAATATGGTTGGTATTCAAGAGGGATATAACAAAAACTTCCATGTAGATCATTGAATATGATAAGTTTGATTCCTTGCAATAGTTTTGCGATATAAAGGTGGTAATATGTGGGTTGTGCTAGTGATTAATTATGGTTTAGTAAGAATATTGGTGTTAAGGTTTGTGATTCCCGAAGCATGCACGTATATCTCTCGTTATGCTATGAAGTTGGAGCATACTTTATTATTGATTGTCTTCCTTATGGGTGGTGGTCGGGGACGAGTGATGGTCGTTTCTACCAATCTACCCCCTAGGGGCATGCGTAGTAGTACTTTGCTTCGAGGGCGAGTCCATGGATTATACGCGCTCTCACCTTTCCGCAATTTGCTAGCCTCTTCGGTACCGTGCATTGCCCTTTCTCACCTCGAGATGTAGTGCAAAATTCGTCAGTGCATCCAAACCCCGTGATATGATATGCTCTATCACACATAAGCCTCCTTATATCTTCCTCAAAACAGCCACCATACCCATCTATTATGGCATTTCCATAGCCATTCCGAGATATATTGCCATGCAACTGAAAGAAATATGCCCTAGACGCAATAATAAAGTTATTGTTTATTTCCTTATATCATGATAAATGTCTATTATTCATGCTAGAATTGTATTAACCGAAAATATGATACATGTGTGAATATATAGACAAACAGGGTGTCACTAGTATGCATCTACTTGACTAGCTCGTTGATCAAAGATAGTTATGTTTCCTAGCCATAGACAAAGAGTTGTCATTTGATTAACGGGATCACATCATTAGGAGAATGATGTGATTGACTTAACCCATTCCGTTAGCTTAGCACTTGATCGTTTAGTTTGTTGCTATTGCTTTCTTCATGACTTATACATGTTCCTATGACTATGAGATTATGCAACTCCCGTTTACCGGAGGAACACTTTGTGTGCTACCAAACGTCACAACGTAACTGGGTGATTATAAAGGTGCTCTACAGGTGTCTCCGAAGGTACTTGTTGGGTTGGCGTATTTAGAGATTAGGATTTGTCACTCTGATTGTCAGAGAGGTATCTCTGGGCCCACTCGGTAATACACATCACTTAAGCCTTACAAGCATTGCAACTAATGAGTGATTTGCGGGATGATGTGTTATGGAACGAGTAAAGAGACTTGCTGGTAACGAGATTGTACTAGGTATTGAGATACCGACGATCGAATCTCGGGCAAGTAACATACCGTTGACAAAAGGAACAACGTATGCTGTTATGCGGTTTGACCGATAAAGATCTTCGTAGAATATATAGGAGCCAATATGAGCATCCAGGTTCTGCTATTGGTTATTGACCGGAGACGTGTCTCAGTCATGTCTACATAGTTCTCGAACCCGTAGGGTCCGCACGCTAAAAGTTTGATGACGGTTATATTATGAGTTTATGGTTTTTTATGTACCGAAGGTAGTTCGGAGTCTTGGATGTGATCATGGACATGACGAGAAGTCTCTAAATGTTCGAGATGTAAAGATCGATATATTGGACGACTATATTTGGATATCAGAATGGTTCCGGGTGAGATCAGGATAATACCGGAGCACCGGGAGGTTATCGGAACCCCCCGGGAGGTATATGGGCCTTAATGGGCTTTAGTGGAAAGGAGGGGAAAGGAGCAAGGGAGGGGGCGCGCCTCGCAAGCCCAATCCTAATTGGGAGGGGGGCCGGCCCCCCCTTTCCTTCCTCCCTCCTTCCTCTTCCTTCCCTCTCCCTCTCCAAATAGGAAAAGGAGGAGTCCTACTCCCGGTGGGAGTAGGACTCCCCCCTTGGGCGCGCCTCCTCCCCTTGGCCAGCCCTCTCCTCCCCTCCTTTATATACGGAGGAGAGGGGCACCCCATAGACACAACAATTGATCTCTTGGATCTTTTAGCCGTGTGCGGTGCCCCTCTCCAGCATATTCCACCTCGATAATATCGTAGCGGTGCTTAGGTGAAGCCCTGCAACGGTAGAACATCAACATCGTCACCACGCCGTCGTGCTGAAGGAACTCTCCCTCAAAGCTCGGCTGGATCGGAGTTCGAGGGACGTCATCTAGTTGAATGTGTGCAGAACTCGGAGGTGTCGTGCGTTCGATACTTGATCGGTCGGATCGTGAAGACGTACGACTACATCAACCGCGTTGTGCTAACGCTTCCGCTTTCGGTCTATGAGGGTACGTGGACACACTCTCCCCTCTCGTTGCTATGCATCACCATGATCTTGCGTGTGCGTAGGATTTTTTTTGAAATTACTACGTTCCCCAACAGTGGCATCCGAGCCTGGTTTTATGCGTTGATGTATTATGCACGAGTAGAACACAAGTGAGTTGTGGGCGATACAAGCCATACTGCTTTCCAGCATGTCATACTTTAGTTCGGCGGTATTGTTGGATGAAGCGGCCTGGACCGACATTACGCGTATGCTTACGCGAGACTGGTTCTACCGACGTGCTTTGCACACAGGTGGCTGGCGGGTGTCAGTTTCTCCAACTTTAGTTGAACCGAGTGTGGCTACGCCCGGTCCTTGAGAATGTTAAAACATCACTAACTTGATGAACTATCATTGTGGTTTTGATGCGTAGGTAAGAACGGTTCTTGCTCAGCCCGTAGCAGCCACGTAAAACTTGCAACAACAAAGTAGAGGACGTTTAACTTGTTTTTGCAGGGCATGTTGTGATGTGATATGGTCAAGACATGATGCTATATTTTATTGTATGAGATGATCATGTTTTGTAACCGATTTATCGGCAACTAGCAGGAGCCATATGGTTGTCGCTTTATTGTATGCAATGCAATCGCTGTAATTGCTTTACTTTGTCACTAAGCGGTAGCGATAGTCGTAGAAGCAATAGTTGGCAAGACGACAACGATGCTATGATGGAGATCAAGATGTCGCACTGGTAACGATGGTGATCATAACGGTGCTTCAGAGATGGAGATCACAAGCACAAGATGATGATGGCCATATCATATCACTTATATTGATTACATGTGATGTTTATCTTTTATGCATCTTATTTTGCTTTGATTGACAGTAGAATTATAAGATGATCTATCACTAAATTTCAAGATAAAAGTGTTCTCCCTGAGTATGCACCGTTGCCAAAGTTCGTCGTGCCCAGACACCACGTGATGATCGGGTGTGATAAGCTCTACGTCCATCTACAACGGGTGCAAGCCAGTTTTGCACATGCAGAATACTCAGGTTAAACTTGACAAGCCTAGCATATGCAGATATGGCCTCGGAACACTAAGACCGAAAGGTCGAGCGTGAATCATATAGTAGATATGATCAACATAGTGATGTTCACCATTGAAAACTACTCCATTTCACGTGATGATCGGTTATGGTTTAGTTGATTTGGATCACATGATCACTTAGATTATTAGAGGGATGTCTATCTAAGTGGGAGTTCTTAAGTAATATGATTAACTAAACTTTAATTTATCATGAACTTAGTCCTGATAGTATTAGCATATCTATGTTGTAGATCAATAGCTCGTGTTTAGCTCCTTTGTTTTATTTTTGATATGTTCCTAGAGAAAACTAAGTTGAAAAATGTTAGTAGCAATGATGCGGATTGAATTCGTGATCTGAGGATTATCCTCATTGCTGCACAGAAGAATTATGTCCTTGATGCACCGCTAGGTGACAGACCTATTGCAGGAGCAGATGCAGACGCCATGAACGTTTGGCTAGCTCAATATGATGACTACTTGATAGTTTAGTGCAACATGCTTAACAGCTTAGAATCAGGACTTCAAAGACGTTCTGAACATCATGGATCATATGAGATGTTCCAGGAGTTGAAGTTAATATTTCAAGCAAATACCCGAGTTGAGAGATATGAAGTCTTCAACAAGTTCTATAGCTAAAAGATAGAGGAGAATAGCTCAAGCAGTGAGCATGTGTTCAGATTGTCTGGGTACTACAATCGCTTGAATCAAGTGGGAGTTAATCTTCCAGATAAAATAGTGATTGACAGAATTCTCTAGTCACCATCACCAAGTTAGTAGAACTTCGTGATGAACTATAGTATGCAAGGGATGACGAAAACGATTCCCGAGCTTTTCATGATGATGAAATCGATGAAGGTAGAAATCAAGAAAGAGCATCAAGTGTTGATGATTAACAAGACCACTAGTTTCAAGAAAAGGGCAAAGGGAAAGAAAGGGAACTTCAAGAAGAACGGCAAGCAAGTTGCTGCTCAAGTGAAGAAGCCCAAGTCTAGACCTAAGCCTGAGACTAAGGGCTTCTACTGCAAAGGGACTAGTCACTGGAAGCGGAACTGCCCCAAGTATTTGGCGGATAAGAAGGATGGCAAAGTGAACAATGCTATATTTGATATACATGTCATTGATGTGTACTTTACTAGTGTTTATAGCAACCCATCGGTATTTGATACTGGTTCAATTGCTAAGAGTAGTAACTCGAAATAGGAGTTGCAGAATGAACAGAGACTAGTTAAGGGTGTAGTGACGATGTGTGTTGGAAGTAGTTCCAAGAATGATATGATCATCATCGCACACTCCCTATACTTTCGGGATTAGTGTTGAACCTAAATAAGTGTTATTTGGTATTAGCGTTGAGCATGAATATGATTAGATCATGTTTATTGCAATACGGTTATTCATTTAACAGAGAATAATTGTTATTCTGTTTACATGAATAAAACCTTCTATGGTTATACACCCAATGAAAATAGTTTGTTGAATCTCGATCGTAGTGATACACATATTCATAATATTGAAGCCAAAAGATGCAAAGTTAATAATGATAGTGCAACTTATTGATGGCACTGCCGTTTAGGTCATATTTGTGTAAAGCGCATGAAGAAAATACATGCCGATGGGCTTTTGGAATCACTTGATTATGAATCAGTTGATGCTTGCGAATCATGCCTCATGGGCAAAGATGACTAAGACTCCGTTCTCCAGAACAATGGAGCGAGCAACTGACTTATTGGATATAATACATACTGATGTATGAGGTCCGATGAGTGTTGAGGCTCGCGGCGGGTATCGTTATTTTCTGACCTTCACAGATGATTTGAGCAGATATGGGTATATCTACTTGAAGAAACATAAGTCTGAAACATTTGAAAAGTTCAAAGAATTTCAGACTGAAGTGGAAAATCATCGTAACAAGAAAATAAAGTTTCTACGATCTGATCGCAGAGGCGAATATTTGAGTTACGAGTTTGGTCTTCACTTAAAACAATGTGGAATAGTTTCATAAACTCATGCCACTTGGAACACCACAGCGTAATGGTGTGTCCGAACGTCATAACCGTACTTTATTTGATATAGTGCAATCTATGATGTCTCTTACCGATTTACCACTATCGTTTTGGGGTTATGCATTAGAGACAACTGCATTCACATTAAAAAGGGCACCATCTACATCCGTTGAGACGACACCGTATGAACTGTGGTTTAGCAAGAAACCTAAGCTGTCATTTCTTAAAGTTTGGGGTTGCGATTCTTATGTGAAAAAGTTTCATCTTGATAAGCTCAAACCCAAGTCAGAGAAGTGCGTCTTCATAGGATACCCAAAAGTAACTGTTGGGTACACCTTCTATCATAGATCCGAAGGCAAGATATTTGTTGTTGAGAATGGATCCTTTCTAGAGAAGTAGTTTCTCTCGAAAGAAGTGAGTGGGAGGAAAGTAGAACTTGATGAGGTAAATGTACCTGCTCCCTTATTTGGAAGGTAGTTCATCACAGAAATCTGTTTCTGTGACTCCTACACCAATTAGTAAGGAAGCTAATGATGATGATCATGTAACTTCAGATCAAGTTACTACCGAACCTCGTAGGTCAACCAGAGTGAGATCCGCACCAAAGTGGTATGGTAATCATGTTTTGGAGGTCATGTTACTTGACCATGATGAACCAACAAACTATGAGGAAACGATGATGAGCCCAGATTCCGTGAAATGGCTTGAGGCCATGAAATCTGAGATGGTATCCATGTATGAGAACAAAGTATGGACTTTGATTGACTTGCCTGATGATCGGCAAGCCATTGAGACTAAATGGATCTTCAAGAGGAAGACAGACGCTGATAGTAGTGTTACTATCTACAAAGCTAGAATTGTCACAAAAGGTTTTCGACAAGTTCAAGGTATTGACTACGATGAGGGTTTCTCACTCGTATCTATGCTTAAGTCTGTCCGAATCATGTTAGCAATTGCCGCATTTTATGAAATCTGGCAAATGGATGTCAAAACTACATTCCTTAATGGATCTCTTAAAGAAGAGTTGTATATGATGCAACCAGAAGGTTTTGTCAATCCTAAAGGTGCTAACAAAATATGCAAGCTCCAGCGATCCATCTATGGACTGGTGCAAGTATCTCGGAGTTGGAATATACGCTTTGATAAGTTGATCAAAGCATATAGTTTTATACAGACTTGCGGTGAAGCCTGTATTTACAAGAAAGTGAGTGGGAGCACTACAACATTTCTGATAAGTATATGTGAATGACATATTGTTGATCGGAAAGAATGTAGAATTTTCTGGAAAGCATAAAGGAGTATTTGAAAGGAGTTTTTCAAAGAAAGACCTCGATGAAGCTGCTTACACATTGAGCATCAAGATCTATAGAGATAGATCAAGACGCTTGATAAGTTATTTCAATGAGTACATACCTTGACAAGATTTTGAAGTAGTTCAAAATGGAACAGTCAAAGAAGGAGTTCTTACCTGTGTTGCAAGGTGTGAAGTTGAGTAAAGACTCAAAACCCGACCACAGCAGAAAATAGAAAGAGAATGATAAGCCATTCCCTATGCCTCAGTCATAGGTTCTATAAAGTATGCTATGCTGTTTACCAGTCCTATTGTATACCTTAGCATCTTTCTGGCAAGGGAATACAATAGTGATCTAGGAGTAGATCACTGGACAGCGGTCAAAATTATCCTTAGAGGACTAAGGAAATATTTCTCGGTTATGGAGGTGATAAAAGAGTTCGTCGTAAAGAGTTTCGTCGATGCAAGCTTTTTACATCGATCTAGATGACCCTAAGTATCAATCTGGATACATATTGAAAGTGGGAGCAATTAGTGAGAGTAGCTCCGTGCAGAGCATTGTAGACACAGAAATTTGCGAAATACATATGGATCTGAATGTTGCAGACCCGTAGACTAAACTTCTCTCACAAGCAAAACATGATCACTCTTTGGGTGTTAATCACATAGCGATGTGAACTAGATTATAGACTCTAGTAAACCCTTTGGGTATTAGTCACATGGAGATGTGAACTAATCACATAAAGATGTGAACTAGATTATTGACTCTAGTGCAAGTGGGAGACTGAGGGAAATATGCCCTAGACGCAATAATAAAGTTATTATTTATTTCCTTATATCATGATAAATGTTTATTATTCATGCTAGAATTGTATTAACCGGAAACATGATACATGTGTGAATACATAGACAAACAGAGTGTCACTAGTATGCCTCTACTTGACTAGCTCGTTGATCAAAGATGGTTATGTTTCCTAGCCATAGACAAAGAGTTGTCATTTGATTAACGGCGAATGATGTGATTAACTTAACCCATTCCGTTAGCTTAGCACTTGATCGTTTAGTTTGTTGCTATTGCTTTCTTCATGACTTATACATGTTCCTATGACTATGAGATTATGCAACTCCCGTTTACCGGAGGAACATTTTGTGTGCTACCAAACGTCACAACGTAACTGGCTGATTATAAAGGTGCTCTATAGGTGTCTCCGAAGGTACTTGTTGGGTTGGCGTATTTCGAGATTAGGATTTGTCACTCCGATTGTCGGAGAGGTGTCCCTGAGCCCACTCGGTAATACACATCACTTAAGCCTTGCAAGCATTGCAACTAATGAGTTAGTTGCGGGATGATGTGTTACGAAACGAGTAAAGAGACTTGCCAGTAACGAGATTGTACTAGGTATTGAGATACCGACGATCGAATCTCGGGCAAGTAACATACTGATGACAAAAGGAACAACGTATTATTATGCGGTTTGACCGATAAAGATCTTCATAGAATATATAGGAGCCAATATGAGCATCCAGGTTCCACTATCGGTTATTAATCGGAGACGTGTCTCGGTCATGTCTACATAGTTCTCGAACCCGTAGGGCCCGCACGCTTAAAGTTCGATGATAGTTATATTATGAGTTTATGGTTTTTGATGTACCGAAGGTAGTTCATAGTCCCGAATGTGATCATGGACACGACGAGGAGTCTCAAAATGTTCGAGACATAAAGATTGATATATTGGACGACTATATTTGGATACCGGAATGGTTCCGGGTGAGATCGGGATAATACCGGAGCACCGGGAGATTATTGGAACCCCCCGGGAGGTATATGGGCCTTAATGGGCTTTAGTGGAAAGGAGGGGAAAGGAGCAAGGGAGGGGGGGCCCCCGCCCCAAGCCCAATCCGAATTGGGAGGGGGGCCGGCCCCCCTTTCCTTCCTCCCTCCTTCCTCTTCCTTCCCTCTCCCTCTCCAAATAGGAAAAGGAGGAGTCCTACTCCCGGTGGGAGTAGGACTCCTCCCTTGGGCGCGCCTCCTCCCCTTGGCTGGCCCTCTCCTCCCCTCCTTTATATACGGAGGAGAGGGGCACCCCATAGACACAACAATTGATCTCTTCGATCTTTTAGCCGTGTGCGGTGCCCCTCTCCACCATATTCCACCTCGATAATATCGTAGCGGTGCTTAGGCGAAGCCCTGCGACGGTAGAACATCAACATCGTCACCACGCCTCCGTGCTGACGGAACTCTCCCTCAAAGCCCGACTGGATCGGAGTTCGAGGGACGTCATCGAGTTGAACGTGTGCAGAACTCGGAGGTGCCTTGCGTTCGGTACTTGATCGGTCGGATCGTGAAGACGTACGACTACATCAACCGCGTTGTGCTAACGCTTCCGCTTTCGGTCTACGAGGGTACGTGGACACACTCTTCCCTCTCGTTGCTATACATCACCATGATCTTGCGTGTGCGTAGGATTTTTTTTTGAAATTACTACTTTCCCCAACAGCAACTTCCATTGTTCCGTTATTATGACACACATGATCATTGTCACATTGCTTTGCATGATCACATAGCTGACATAGTATTTGTGGCTCAGCCATCATTCAACATTTTGTATAAATGTTACGCCAGATCATTGCACATCCTGGTATACCTCCAATGGCATTCATATAGAGTCATATTTTGTTCTAGTATCGAGTTGTAATTTTTGAGTTGTAAGTAAATAGAAGTGTGATGATCATCATATCCATTATTAGAGCATTGTCCCAAGTGAGGAAATGATGATGGAGGCTATGATTCCCAGCAAGTCGGGATGAGACTCCGGACGAAAAAGAGAGGTCAAAAAGAGCCCACAAAAAAGAGCCCAACAAAAAATGACAGAAAAAGATAGAAAGGGCAATGTTACTTTCCTTTTCACACCTGTGCTTCAAAGTAGCACCATGTTTTTCATATAGAGAGTCTCCTATGCTTTCACTTTCATACAACTAGTGGGAATTTTTCATTATAGAACTTGGCTTGTATATTCCAGTGATGCTTGGATGTCTTATATGCAATCATATGTCATTATATGTCATTTTTTGGGAATAAATTATTAATTTGGTGCCAAGTGCCAGTTGTTATTTTTTGCTGGTTTTTGGTTTTTCAGGATATCAGTATCAAAGAGAAGTCCAAATGCCACGAAACATTTTAATGATTTTTTTTCTGGACATAAGAGACCCTAGAAGCTTTGGGAGAGGGTCAGAAGACGAAGGGGTGGCCCACAAGCCACCAAGGCGCGCTAAGGGGGGTAGGCGCCCCCTGGTGCCTTGTGGGGCCCTCATTGCTCCATTTGACCTAACTCTGTACTTGATACATCTCTATCAATATAAACAAACAAGAGAAGGACGTAGGGTTTTACCTCCATCAATAGGGCCCGAACCTAGGTAAACATCGTCTTCCTGCTCCTGTTACCCACGATCCGAGACCCACAACTCGGGACCCCTACCCCAAGGTCGTTTGGATTTCACACCGAGACTCGTTGAATGCGAGATATAGGGGCGCCCACCTTATTTTGCTATTGTCTATTTGGCGCTTCGCCGGTTAAAGGCATTTTCACCATCCGGCGGACACCCCGCTATGAGCTAGGCTGGCCCATTCACATTTTTTCCTCCTAAGCTTCAAGAAAGGTGCGAGCGATGGGCATGGAACTCAAGACCTATCAGGGAGGACCGCATGTGGGCTCTGGGGCAGCAGCATGAGCGCAACAAGATGTGACGCGCCCTTGCACAGCGTGCACGCGCCGCTGTCTCCCGCTTCATAGATGAGAAGACGACGGACCCCCTTGACGACTACGATGACATCTACCTAGACTTCTTCACCTCGAGTTACACAAAACTGTAGTAACCACTACGCCAACTTCACACAGGTGATGCTTAACTTCTTATTTGCACTTTATTATTTCCTCAATTCGTTGTGAATCAAGAGTTCACGTTTCTTTTTCCCACTTTTCCATGTTCTTTTTTCCTTTTTGTTTTATTCAATGCGCAGACTTTTTTTGAATTTGTGAACTTTTTCTCAAAATCACCAAACTTTTTTCAAATTAGCAGTTTTTCTCTTCAAAATCGATGAAATTTTTTGATTTTATGCACTTTTTTTAAATATTGATGCTTTTTGAAATTGGTGAAGTTTTTCAAACTCAATAAACTTCTTTTAAAATTAATGAACTTTTTATTAATCAATGAACTTTTTTCAAAATTGTTGCACTTTTTTTCCAAATCGATGATTTTTTTTCAAATTCAATGATTTTTTTTCAAAACAACTGATGAACTTTTTTTTCATATTCCATGAACTCTTTTTCAATGTCAATGCACTTTTTTTAAATTTATGAACTTTTTTCAAATCAATGAGCCTTTTTCCAAATTCATGATTTAAAAAAATCGGTGAACTATTTTGAATTCACAACTTTTTACGTGTTTTGTGATTTTTTTTTTGGTTTTCTTCTCAAATGCTGTTGAGTACATGGGCCAGCTCATTAGTGTCGGGTGTGGGCGACAGGGAGCTTCCCTGGCGCCTGAAGCGCTGAATAGGGTCTCCACTTATTTCACCTAAAAAAATGTGATGCCTCAATTGCGGGTCCTCCAGTGTCGCACATTTTTATAGGTGAGTGTTAAGATGTGAATTGTCCAGGCCTAAATAGCCATTGCCCCGCTAGTTACAATCACTCGTCTAGCACATTTTGCATGATTTTATTTGTCGAAATCACTAGTTAAGCTGTACCGTTGGAAAGGTCTCTCGTCATTTTTTTTTGGAAAAAACACTACTCCTTTCGGGAACAGTGGTGGTGCCAGGAATCTAATCATATGTGGTCAATTGAATGTTGTGTAGTCAGATGTATGCATTTATAAAATTTTTTGGCATAATTTCTACTTGATATATGTAGATTTTGCAAAAAGTTGTGTAGTCAAATGACTACCCAGCTCAAGTGTGGCTTCGCCACTGTTCGAGAAGCACAGGTCATGCTTCCTGCGAGCAGCAAGGGTGTGCTCCTCGCAGAAGCAAGTCTGTATCTCATGGCATTGCTTTTCCTTTTTAAAAGAACAACTGTGATTCTCGCAAAAGCACATGTTGTGTTTCTCGCGGAAAAAGTTGCTCCCCGAGAAAAAGCCTACAAAACCAATTTTCCATTACAAAAATCTAGGGAATGAACCCAACAATGTTAGAGGAAAAAAATTTCTGAGGATGCGCCTAGAACGCGACATGTCGCAACGGTTGGCCGCATCACTTGACGGGCTCCCATGCTAAAAAATACATTTACGGGAGGCCTCCAAGAGGTACCCCTTAATTAGTTGCTTTTTTCCTTTCGCTTCCAGCTTATTGGATAAAAAGTTAAAAACCAGCAGCTAGAAGGACAAAAATCTAAATATTTTTTCCGCTGATTTGAAAAATACCACAAATAAAAAATATCATGTATTTGAAAAAGGTTCATGAATATGGAAACTTCTCATGAATTTGATTTTTTTTAATTTAGAAAAACAAATTTTTTAAAAAAAGTTCACGATATTAATAATTGATCATGAGTTTTAAGAGTGTACATAAATTTGAAAAAGTTCTTGAATTGTACGGAATTTAATTTATTAAAATTTGATAAATATACAATGTCCACATATTTGAAAAGAGTCTGTGATTATGAAAAAGTTCAACAAAAAACCTTAAAAACATAGAAAAAAGGAAAGGAATAAAACAATTATCCAACCTCCGAAACCGAGAGCAACTGATCAAGGACTAGCCCTTTCACGAGCCCCGCATAAGCCGCTTTGGTGGATGAGTGTGCGACACATAGCATGCCTGCAACTGCCGCCATATGGCTCATGTTGGGCCCTTCCTCAGGATTTTTTTTTATTTTTTCTATACGCGTTTTGGGTTTTAGATGTTTTTTTTGTTTTCGTGTGGTTTTCCCAATGTTTTGGAGGAAAAAAAAAGTCAAATTGTTTATGCATGAAAAAACACATTTTTTTTCTTCTTCCATGGGAAGCATGGATTTGCTTCCACAAGAGGTACTCGGAAAAGGAAAAAACTTGATTTTTTTGCCTCCATGGCAGGCACAAATTTACTTCCCGTGGAGGCACATTTTTGCTTCCACAAGTGTGCCTCTCAGAAATGAAGAAAAGAGTGAAAAACAAGTTACTTCTGGCTTGGTTTTAATTTTCTTGCCCCTTTTGGCCTGGATTTGGACGCACGAGAATCCAACGATAGAAAGGAGAACTCTCTGATTGCGAAAAGTGACGCACATGCAATGCGTCACTAGTCAAGCCCTAGGAAAGTGATAGTGACCTTTTTAATGGATACCCCTTAATTAGTGATTTCGGCCAAAACCGAATGGAAAGTTCAAATCCGTTAAACAATGCGTCTACTAACAAAGCTAGCAGGACGGTTCCTTTTGTAGGAGAAGAGCCGTATTTCATGCTACGTGCGTGAAACTAGGATTCCCCACAATGGCTATCTATCACGTACTTTGATGGAATGTTATGTATCGCGGATCTATATCTCACTTATAGCAAGATGTACGCTCTGGCCGCCTCAGGCGCATCGCGACCATGATGGCCCATTAGTGTACTAGGTCATGACATTTTATTCCCTTTTCCGGGTTTTCACGCGTTTCAACCCAGTTTTTTCTGTGCGGGTTACTTTGTTTGGTTTTCACTGCTGGGTTCGTGTTAATGTTTATGTCGGTCCTTTCCCTGTTTTTTATGTTTTATTTTCTTTTGTTTCTTTCTTGTTTTTTCTTTGAACTGTTTTCACTTTGTTTTTATTGTTCCCTTTTTATCTTCAGTTTTTTATTTCCCTTTATTTTTAAACACGTATCTACATTTTTTAAAAAGATTGTAAACTTTTCATATACATCAAGATTAATTGTTTAATACAGTTTAACATTTCTCAAATACTAGATTAACATTTTTCCCAATATTTTTTTCCATGTCTATTGTTTTCATAGACATTGTACATTTCCTACCACCCGATGGTAGTTACCACGACTTGCCTTTTATATGCTGTATGTAGTACCTATTAAATCGGAGAGTATGTACGTGAAGTGTGTAGCATACAAGAATATTTAGCTAGTATATATACTACTTTTTTGGTAGTATGTATCGTATTTTAAGTATGCTCATTTTTACGTACAAATATGTAGGTATTTCACAAATATAATAGAAATCATGAGCCAACTTACAATTTTTTCATGTAACACACTTTGAAATAGCTTATATATAGTATATGAACATACTTGCGATGATAAAGTAGTATATATACTACTACATGATAGTATATCAGACATGGGGGTAACTACCCCAAGTGGTTGGATATTTTTTTTTCAATATATGTTTTGATGTCTACTTTTCTTCGTACACATCATACATTTTTTTATCCAGCCTATACAATTTTTGTACAGGTTTAACATATTATATATACTTCCTCTGTCCCATAATGTAGTGTCATAAAATGTCTTACATTATAGGACGGAGAAAGTACATGTTTAAAATTTTTAGATACATAATTAATTTTTTAAACATATACTTTTGAATGTCTACTTTTTCATACACATTGTAGATATTTTGTATACATAAAAAATGTTTTTTATATACACGTTTAATATTTTTCAAATACATGATTAACATTTTTGAAAACTTATATTTTTATGTCTACTTTTTGCATACATATTATACATTTTTTGTATACATCAGAAACATTTTTTCTATACACAATTAACATGTTTTGATGCATGGCTACCATTTTTGCAAAAAATCTGTAAATTGCTTTTTGTAATATATACAATTTTGGAAGTATAAACAAAAGTAAAGTAAGCAAAATAAGTGAAAAAAACATATAAAGACATGAGTCAGTGGCCTCCCAGAGCAATGTGCCAGCCCATTTAGGCAGGCGCCTGGTTGCGCCAGCAAGTTGGATTATCCCTTGTGTTTCTCCAAAAAAAAAGTTGGAACATCCCATTCGCGAGCTTCCTTCAAGCAACAACCGACTCTGTCTCCCGTCAAACGAGACATAGTGGCTCCCTCTATGTATCGCTTGATAGGAGACACTCGCTCATTGGGGTCGTATTATAAGAATCGGCCCAAAAGAGCAGCGATTCACGACGAGTTATGTTCTTTCGGCCTTATTCTCTCTTTGTGAACCGATTTACCAAATGGTTTTCTATTCAGTTTACCGGGATGAACTGTCATTGGTTTGATTGTTCATTTCTTTACCTTTTGCTTTTGCATTTTCTTTTCTTTTCTTTTCATTTGTTCTTTTCATTTATTCTTTTTCATTTGTTCTTTTCTACTATTCTTCCTTTTTGTTTCTTTTTGAAAAGGAATGTAAAAAAATGTATATGATTCACACTTTTGGTAAAAAATATATTTTGTACATGACATTTTGCTAGTATATGTTGAACATTTTCCATACATTGAATAATTTCTAAATACATGACAACCATCTTTGAAATACACACATTGAACATTTTCTATATACCGGTTCATATTTTTATTTTAAATACATGATGAAAATTTTTAATATTTTTTACATGTTTTCAAATGCATGAGGAATTTGTTTAAAGACAAGCTGGTAGTTATTTGTCTCATGGACTAATTTTTAACCTATAATATTTTGAGAACATTTATATTATATTCTGTATACATGAGAAAAATGAATAAATAATAATATAATAAAAAAGCGCACACACTCTCAATAAAAAAATCTATGCATGATGGGACACACCCGAAGACTAGCCGAAATGCGCTGGTAGCAGGTGATACAAGTGGTATCACCCATAAAGGGCGATAGATGGTATCACCCATTAGGTCGGTATTTCTTATATGATACTCACAATGTCAAAGTTTCTATGGGAGGGAGTCGATCGAAGCATATTGTTTGTGCTCCCCTGGCCAAGCCTAGTAGTGGGTTTATTTTCTATTTTGCTTTTCTCTCTTTTTTCTTGGTTTCTATCAGGTTCATTTCAGTTTTTGCGTGTTTGGTATTATTGTTCCATTTGTTGTCCACCTTTTCATTTTGACTATTTTTAATATATTATTTTTTGAAGAAGTGTTCACTATTTTAAAGAACCTTTTTGAAATCTGAAAAATATCAGTTTTAAACAAAAACATTCAGAAAATAAGTAAAATGTTCTGTATTGTAAAGGCATTTAAGAAATATTCATAAATTTCGAAAGTCGACTTTAAAAAAAATTCATGTGTTCTATGGAAAATATGAAAACAATTCATAAAACCAGAAGAAAAACCAACAAAATCACTATAAAACCGACTGGACGATCCCATACACGATCACTCTCTGTGTCCACTCGACAATATTTCGCACCAAGCGTCATATATGAGAACTCCACTTGATCATCATTTATAACATACAACCAGGACCGGCATCCAACAAATAAAATTAGCGCAACACAGATGAGGATCGATCTGACCCTTTTGTTGGATAGGTCCTATGTGCACAGAGCAACTAATGAGCGAGTATTCCTTCAGGAGCCTCCGCATGGGTCACTTTGGATGGGCTGGGAGCGCCCACCTGACACACTCTCAGTCGTCACGTGTCGCGCTCTGGGCGCTCCCTTCAATTTTTTTTCTGTGCGTCTTTTGATTTAGATGTTTTATTTTTTTATTTTTTTGCTTTTCAGGTTCCCTTCGGTTTTGCTTATGTTTTGGACCAAAAATTTCATTTTTTGATGAAAAAAATGTTTTTTTTGCCGTGAGAGACATGGATTTACGTCTCATGAAGGCACGGATTTGCTTACATGCCTCCCGAAAAAGGAAAAAAAACATGTTTTTTTTCCTTCCATGGGATGCACGGATTTACTTGTCGTGAAGTCACGGATTTGCATCAGCGAGAAGCACAATCGTGCCTTATGGAAAAGAACAAAAATACATTTTTTCCTTTCATGAGAGGCACGGATTTACTTCTCGTGGAGGCACAGATTTGCTTCAGCGAGAGACATAGCCGTACTTCTCGCAAAAGGAAAAAATTCACGTTTTCTTTTTTCTTTTTCCTCCGCTAGACGTATAGATTTACTTCTCGTGGAGGCACAAATTTGCTTACACGAAAAACACATTTTTTCCTTCCATGGAAGGACGGATCTGCTTCTGCGACATGCACAACCGTGCCTCTCGAAAAAGAAAAAGAAAAAGATGTTTTTCCTTCCGTGAGAGGCACGGATTTATTTCTCGTGGAGGCATGTATTTGCTTCGGTGAGAGGCACATGCGTGCCTCTTCCGAAAGGCAAAAATAATATCCTCTAGTTTTGAAAGAAAAGTTCGTCGAAATATATCAACATGTGATCTAATTTTAAAGATATCAACGTGACGAATCCAATGATGAAAATGGTTCAAAATTTAGGCGCACAGTTTAAGAGATAAAACATTTAAAAAAACGAATCTATAAAAAAAAACTCACAGGTTGCAATAAGTGACGCTCTGCATATGCACCACTTGTCGCAATTTAAGGAGACGTGAGTGATCTTTGCAAAGAGTATTACTTAATGAGTGATTTCGCTATGTGCAGCTCCGCATGACTGTTTGGCAGGGAAATGCACAAGGAGCTGTCCTAATGGGCTGTCTCAGTCGACGCTACTCTCCTCCTAGCTTTCATTTGTTTGTTTCACACCTATTTTTTTTATGTCCAGATATTTTTGCTTTCTTTTGGATTTCATTTGTTTTACAACTGTTTTCTTACATAAAAATACAACCATATTTTTTGAGTGTCAATTTTTTGAGTTACACAAAATATTTTTTCTAAAAGGTATGTGAATATTTGGAAATTACATGTACAATTTTAAAAAATACATAAAACAAATCATAAGTATTTTTAAAAAAGCATTGTGTACTTAAAAATGTCCATCTGGTTGAAACAACAGAAAACCCATGAAAAGTGCAATGTACTCCCTCCGTAAAGAAGTATAAAAGCATTTAGATCACTACTTAATGATCTGAACGCTTTTATATTTCTTTACAGAGGGAGTATGGAAGAAGCAGCAGAATTGGGAAGAAAAGCTGTTAAGAAGCATACAGGAACTCGGAACGTAGAAAAAAGTTAGTGAAGCATAAAACAAATCTGAAACATGGGCCGGCCCAGCTGGCCTCCCTGGTTTTGCTATCTTGTTGATCTGGTTGCGCATTATGTCTCCAAAAATAAATAAATCTTGTTGCGTATTCTACGATAGACGTGCAACCATGCATATGTAGATACGTGGAGAGCTATGGTTTCTTCCTTCGGCGTCTTAATCATGGTGGGGTGTTAGATCTGGAGTTTGACAGCGTGTCCAGGGTGTTGCCCCGGCCTGATTCGTTCAACGACAATGGTTTCACTTTTGGTGAGCCACTTTGGAGGTCCGCAAAGCTTCTTATCAGCGATGGAGCCGCGTCGAGTTCGGATGAGGAGGTGATCTGTCTTTTTTTCTTTGGTGACTGTTGTGGTGGTGCCGGAGGCAGATGATGGGAGTTTGTGTTAAGCTTAGCGATATTCTGCTATCTTTTCAGTAGTCATGTCGGTCTTTACGTGACTTGTATTTTTTCATGATACGAATGAAACACGTATTACGATGTAAAAAAAGATACATGGAGAGCTCTATCTCTGGGGCCGGAGGGCTCTGCCTCTAGCCACCGCACTACCCCGCAGCCAAACGGCCGTGTCATCACCATCTCACCACCCGGAGTTGCGCCACCCGAAATGACGTGTCTTTGCCAGAACCGTCGTCGACCTAGGGACACCGCTGCCAGCCCTCCCGAGCAGGGGCGCTGCGGGCAGGGAAGTCGGGGCTGCCGCCGCTGACACCACACGAGTAAGGCCCGGTGGCGCACACCAGCGACGGCAGGAGGGGGCTAAGGGCATCTCCAGTCATTGGCCCCCCAGGGGGCGTCTAAAAGCGCCGCCTGGGGGTGAGCCGGCGCAAAAGATGGCCCTGGGGCGAGTCGGTCCCCAGCCGTCGGCCCCCAGCGCCGCCCCCAGGCGCGTATTAAAAAAGGACCGTTCGGCGAAGTTATGATAAAAACTAGTTAAATTTCGGCCAAACATGGCAATTTTTGATGAAATTCACGCATTTTCATTACATTAACCTAATCTAAAAAAGAAAAGGGTTGAAGTCGTCGCCGCCGTCGCCGCCATCGTCGTCGTCGGCCTTCTCCTCCTTGACGCGGGCACCCCTGCTGGACCCCTGCCCGGCGTCACCATGGCGGACTGGCGGCAGCGCGTCGTCGTCGTCGTCGCTGTCGCATAAGACGACGACCCCGTCTTCAACGCGGCCGCGTCGGCGCTCCTCGAAGCGGCGCAGGGCGGCGCGCTGGCGCTCCTTCTCCTTCTCCCAGCGCGCCTTCTCCATCGCAATGGAGTCCTGGCGCGCCCATTCTAGGGCCGCGTCGTCGTAGTCGAACTCCGCCTCCACCGGCGCCAGCCCCGGCTCCATCTTCGGCTTGACGAAGCGCGGAGGAGCCGACGAGGAGGGGGTGCGCCGGCCGCCCTCGTTGATGACGATGCCGACGCTGCAAGTGCGCCGACCGATTGGCGTCTCCGCCGCGGGCTCGGCCTTGATGCCGAGAAGCGCCGGAGAACCGGAGGAGTGGGAAGATGAGCGAGAGGAGGAAGACGAGGAGGAGGCGAACCTCCTTGGCGCCCATGCGCGTCGGTGTTGCAACGGGGCGGCCCCCGTCGCAGGATAGGTCAACGACGGGTTGTTGCCGCCGTCGAGGTGCGTCAGCACGCCCTCCAGCGTGCGGCCCGGGACGCCCCACCACAGGTGGCGCCCCACGCTGTTCTTCACGCCGCTGACCACCGACGCGTCGTTGGTGGAGGCCAGGCGCTGCTGCTGGCGGCGCTGAAAGTACGCCGCCCAAGCCGCGTGATTGCCGGCGGCGTACTGGGGGAGGGAGCGCTCGTCATCGGTCAGGGAGGCGCGCGCGACCTCGACCTCCTCGGCAAAGTACGTGGGCTTCGCCACGGCGTCGGGTAACGGGGGAACGGGCACTCCCCCGTCGCTGAGCCGCCACCCCGTTGGCCGACGCGTATGTCCGGCGGCGCCGGGATGTTCGCCTGGAACAGGAGCCAGGACTCCTGTTCGCGGAGCGAACGCCGGCCGAAGCCGTTCGCCGCTGCCTCGTCTCCGGGGAAGCGCTCGGCCATGGCGACGGGCTCGGCGGTGGTAGAGAGGGGGAGAGAGGGGCTGCCGGTGGCGCTCGGGAGAGGAAGACGGAGACGGAGAGAGAGGGGCTGGGCGGCAGCGAGGGGCGAGTCTGGTGTGGGCACCGGCGAGAACCGCCGGCTTTTATAGTCGCTCCGCGCCGTGTGTACGCGCGCGAGGGAGGGAAGGCGTCGGCGCGCCGTCCCGAGACGCGCCGCCCGTGAGGAATCAATGGCAAGGCTGACCGGCGGCAGCCTTGCCATTGATTCCCTGCGGGAACCGAGGCAGTTGGGGGGAAGACGAGCCGCCGTGTCCCTGACGCGGCTGGCCCGTGGCTTTTTCGCGCCAAAACAGTTTGCCCCGGCGCCCCCCAGCGCGTCGGGTTCGGCCTGGGTCCGCCGGCGCTGTTTTTGGCCCAGGCCGGCGAAAATCGGGCTCCTGGAGACGTGACTGGACCGTTTTTTCGGCACTGGCGTAAAAAAAACGTTTGCGAAGGCTTTACTGAGGGCGCAGCTGGAGATGGCCTAAGGGGAGGGAGGGAAGCCCGCGTCGCCTCACTTGGGGGAGACGACACACTGAACCAATGGATACGTCATCCTTGGGACTCCCGACCAGGCATAGAGGCAGGTAGTCGCTGAGTGGAGTGATTGAGACTCATCTTTAAGAGGATTATAAGAAATGGTTGGGCTCTTTCTCGAGGAAGAGTAGGGACTCGGGTAATTGGCATAATATAGTGGAATGGATAAAACTTTGTATATACTGATGAAATAACACGGACCATTATGGTGGAATGGATGCACGTACTGTACTGTTCTGATGGAATCAAAAAATTGTGATATATTGTAATGATTAAAATATGCTTTTTTGGCAAGAAAAAAGCTCAAAAATCTTTAAACTTATCGGCTTTGTTTAGTCGGCTGTCAAAGAAAATTTATTTCCACCGACGGATAGGACACCCATCGGTGAAGGAGACCTCCTAGTCACAGAGCAACTAATTAAGGAGCGCTTGTTCGGGAGCCTTTCAAAAGTCATTTGAGATGGGTTGAGAGCGCTCCACTTGGCGCGCTCTTACCCGCCGTCACATGTCGTGCTCTGGGTGCTTCCTTCAGTTTTTTTTTATTTTTTCACACACATTTTCAGCTTTTTAGATGTTTTTTGCTTGTTTTTTTTCGGCCTTTCATTTTTTCACCTGTCTTTCTTAGCTTTTGGCATTTTTCTCAAAAGGCATAGTTTTCTTCTTTAGCTTTAATGTGTTTTCTTCTTCTTTTTTGCTTTCGCAAGATGCACGGATTTGCTTCCGCAAGAGGCATGACTGTGTCTCTTGAAACGAAAAAAAACATGTTTTTTGCTTCCGTGAAAGGCACAGATTTGCTTTCATGAGAGGCACGAATGCGCCTCTCGATAAAGAAAAAATTAATGTGTTTTTTTTCCTTCCGTGAGAGGCACAGATTTGCTTCCGTGGGAGGCTTGACCGTGCCTCTCAGAAACAGAAAAAATACATTTTTTTCTGCTGCGAGAGGCACGGTTTTCCTTGCACAAGAGGCACAGCCGTGCTCTTGAAAACAAAAGTGTTTTCATTTTTTCCTTTTGTGAGAGATAAAGTTTTGCTTCCGCGAAAGACATGGCCATGCCTCTCGGAAACGAAAAAAACACGTTTGTTTACCTTCTGCGAGAGGCATGATTTTTTCGTCCGGTTTTTTCATGAAAAAGTTCGTCAAAATCTATCAACATGGGATCTACTCCCTCCGTTCCGAATTACTTGTCGCAGGTATGGATGTATCTAGATGTATTTTAATTCTACATACATCCATTTCAACGACGAGTAATTTGGAACGGAGGGAGTAGTTTTGAAGATCTAGACACAAGGAATCCAACGATGAATACGGTTCGAGATTTATTTTTTTTTAGAAAAGAAGGATGACCCCCGGCCTTTGCATCTGGAGATGCATACGGCCTAAAACGTTTTGAATAAGTGAATCTACGAAAAAGAGAGAAAGTTGTAAGGCTGCGACAAATGACACACATGCAACGCACCATTTGTCACAATCAAAGAAGATGAAAGTGATTTTGAAAAAAAGTACTCCTCAATTAATGACTTCATCCTAGTCAGCGCCTCCTGCGCCACAATGCAATCTGGCGCTGAGCCAGTGGCTGCGTGGGCCGGCCCAGCAACAAGAGCAAAGATGGCTTCGACCTGATGAGAGCATGATGAAGATCAACGTTGACGATGGCCTGTCGAGGTCGGGGCGCATTGTGCAGAGATGGGGAGGGAAGGTTTCAAGGTGCTTCTGCTCTTGTTACTTTTGGTCCGAATGAACCTGATATTTTAGAAGCAGCCGCTTGCCGTGAATGGCTTGCGCCAGCGGCTGACCTGAACCACTAGCGAGTTCAAATCGCTTGTGACAGCAGCATTGTGGTGGATGGGATTAACAGATCATGCAAGGGCCCTTACAGCGTCATTGCTCGCGACGTGAAGCAGCGAAGCTCAATGTTTGAAGCTGTGACGATCTGGCATGAACGGCGGGAGTACAACAATGAAGCACATCGTCTTGCAAAGGCGGCATCTTCGCTACGAGTAGGACGTCATGTATTTTTGAACCACCCACCTGTACTCGTAGCTCTGAACATTAAGCAATAAAAACTCCCATTCTAGCTCAAAAAAAAAAAGAAAAGAAAGCCGACCTCTTGTAATTTCTGTTCATGCTTCTTTTTGGCCCAGTTTATTAAGGTTTGTTTTTCTTCATTTATCTTATTTTTCGGCTTATCTCAAACCAGCGCGTACATACACACTTCCTAATGATATAAAAAATTGCAGTGGTGTTTGCCCCACTGGCCATGAAAATCATGTTATTTATCTAGACGAATTTAGCTTTTGCTTGAATTTTTGTTGTATATAATGGGTGGATGTGATGTCATTCCAGTCAAACACATCTTTGGTATATTTCTTTCATGGTTATAAGCTTGGTTACTATTTGGGTTTTTACAAGAAGATATGTAACGAATGCAATTACATTTAACAAAAGAATTGAATTTAATACACAAAAGAACCATTCTAGGACTGATCAAGGAAAATATAACCGCAATCGCCGTTCACTCTAAAACCCAATAGCAGTTTCAGAAATTCTTAATAAATCCTAGAGGCCCACGCAGCCCATTCGTGCAAGGCAAGAGGTGGAACTAAATTTTAGTCCCACATTGCTAGTTTAGAGAGAGTTGGACCTCTTTGTAAGGGAGGTTCTTTCCCCACTAGTATGAGCATGAGAACAAGAGGGACATCCACGCGCGCTCCTCCTCCGCCACACCACGCCTAGTCGCGCCGCGCCGCGGGAATGAGCCGAGCCGATATCTAAATTTTTGCCACGCACTACGGGTATACGAAAGGTCACACGAAAACTGAAAAGATTTTTGCGAAAGCGGAGTTCGAATGCGAACGGTGCAGCCCTTCGGCTGCTGGCTCTTCGCTTCATCTCCGTCTCTTCGTTTCACCTCCCGTCGCTGCCCTCTCGCCTCCTTCTCTTGCGCCTATAAAAGGGAGGTCGCTCCTCCCAGAGAGACGCACCAGAGCCTCTTCTTCCTCTCACCACAAGTTCCTGAGCACTGCGCTGCTGCTACGTTCTTCCCCATCCCTGTTTGCGGCGTGCACCACGGGTCGGGACAGTAGGCCTCCGAAACCGCACCTTTTGAGTCCTGTACGGGAGAAGGGTGATAAGGTTTTTGGGGAGCGCTCACCGCGACTACTGACTTCTTCGTCACGGACGCCCCGGACTCCGACGACTACTTCCCCGACGACAACTTCTTTCCCGACGATGACGACCTTCTCGACGACATGGCTGGCGACGACACCGGCCCCAAGTCCAGTGCTACTGCTGCTGTTGTCCCGTACGTGTTCTTGCTCTTTCTGTTAGAAGTTCTCTCGCAGTTCTTTGCTCTAGTGTCTGTCATACATATGTTAGGTTCTACACTATCTATGCAACCTGTTTTACTATCTGCTTTAGACATGTTTGGTTGCAGTTCATATATGAAGATGTTATTTACCTTCTCTGTCAGATTGCATGACTACTTTTATCCATGTTATATCAATCATGCTTTATCTAATATTTCTATTAATAAAATCATTTGGTAAATTGCTCATATTTCCAACATCAACAACTGCCAGACCGAGCTGGGCCACCGCAGACTGATCAACGCCAACCACCGCAGCTGAGCTTAATATTGTCTCAGACTGGTAGCGACGCCGGTTCCCTGTCCATGGGCACCGCTGCACAGTCCGCACTTCTTTCGTCTTGATGTTGACCTCGACCTTCATGCCGGCGTTGCAATACCCGTGAACGCCACATATCAAATACTGTATGCCGACGGCGGCAAGTGGAACAACATCATTACCGGTCGGTAAAGTTGCTACAGGGCTGGAGCCGTTGCAGGAGTCATACCCCGTCTTGCTGACCTCCACCACACTGTGGACGCGACGGAGTATTGGAACTTGAGCTCATCGCCGGTGGTGAACCCGATTTTCGAAGCCCACTGGGACTAGTTGGTATGAAGGTCCCACGACCCATCCGGCGCATCCACGGTGTGGCTGGCGCCCAGCCCCGTCCCAAGCATGGTCACGGCCACGGTGATCAAGAGAAGAGATTTGGTCTCCATGGATTAAATCTGGATGGACTAGCCAGCTAACAAGTAGTAACTGACAATATGATGAGAGATGGAAGTTAGCCCTAGAGAAAAAAATTGATTGTATTGTCCGATCAACTAACGAATTGAAGCTCCAAGAAAGCTGGGAGAGAAATGGCTGCAGGATGGATGGTGTGTTGTGAGATCATTGATATTAATGGGTCGACATATATAGACGATGGATGTGTTCAAGGATCATCGGGTGTAAGCATAAGCGCGTTGACCAGGTGACGTAGAGTAGGTCATCTAATATACATGAATATGACCGTGTGCAATATATATTGCCATCAGTAGACCGGGTCTGGCAAAAAAAACAATTAATTACAAATCCAAAGTAGACTTTGTCCGAACAATTAATTGAGACATCATCAGTAGCCATCAGTAGACCTTGTCCAAACAGTCATCCGGATGCCCATACGAGTGTATTGAACATAAATTAATCAAATATAATATCTAATTAAACATGCTGAACGTGTTAATGTGTGCATATTCCGTCCGTACGTTAGAAATTATATAATTAATTAAGATGTATGCCACTATCAAAATTTGTGGGAGAAAAACATGTCATTTGTTAAAAAAGTACTTCTTCTGTTTCTAAATATTTGTCTTTCTAGAGGTTTCAACAAGTGACTACATTCGAAGTAAAATGAGTGAATCTAAACTCTAAAATATGTCTATATACATCCGTATGTGGTAACCATTTGAAGTCTCTAAAAAAACAAATATTTAGGAACAGAGGGAGTACTAGTTAAGATGAATGTTGTGTTGACCAAATTGTAAAGTTGCATAGTCTAGAGAAATGCCTAGTTTTACTAAAGACAGGTGAAAAAGAAAAAACAAAGATAAATGTAGCAACAGGAAAATCTAAGCTGTCATATTATCAATGAGCGGACTAGGGACCCATGTGTCCTCACCCCCCCCCCCTCCCCTCTCATGCATCACGCATGCATGCGCCACAACACACAAGTGTGTGTGTGCGCGCGCGCGCCAGTGTGTGTGTGTTGATATAACTAAAGATCCCATCAAATTTAAATTTGTTACCAATTCCATATCGCAACGCATTAATCCGATTGACGATCCATTTCCACCTTTAGCTTCGCGGTGTGAGATCTTCGATAATAGATCTCATGTCGACATGTTTTGACAAAAATGCAATACTTAACAACTTATTGTCACCTAGTTATCAGGTCATTAGCCAATTAGTTGTCATATATCCTATATAACTAAATAGGTGATCTTCACCAATAAATTATTCTTAACATGCAATCATGCATGGAAAAATTCCACCTCAACATGCACCCTTGCATGAGAATTTCATCCAATCATCCTACTTATACATTAAATATAAATATTCTGCGTACTTATAATCAATTTCATATGTGTTCTTATTTTCATTTATCCTAGTGTTAACCCAAACATTCATGTTAAATACAATCAAATCTCATTAGATTAATCAAATTCCACGGGAACGCAATGGGGTATCATCTAGTTATATTAACGACGCTTCGATCCCTACCTGGATCAGTTATGGCTCGATTCAAATAGATATTCAATGCCTAAATGATCTAGTGGTCAAGCATGATGTCATTGTGCATGTAAGAATACACGTCGGTCTTTTATATGCCTTCATTAAGGGTGGTCAAGAAGCCGAAATATGGAAGGGTCCAAAGATTCCCTAAGAAGTTCTGAAGCCAGGTTGCATGGCACTATGGAGGCCTAGTCCAGACAGTTAGTTAATGGAGACATCAAGAAAACTGAGGTTGGTGTGGTTTATTTGACACAGGAGGAGCCCAACACGATTTCATCTCGGGAGATTCCAAGAGAAGCATGACCAAAATTCTAGACAAGCTTGAGAAATACACACAGTGTACTAAACCTAGGGTGGCCCATCGGCTAGGAAGCAGACAATTAATGGGCTGGCCTCAAGGCCCAATAGCCAAGGTGTGGCCTAGGATCCTTGCTCCGCGGGAAGCGCTCCTTGCGGGAGGATCTCATCTTGCCGTGCAAGTCAAGAAGCCCTCATCCGATCCGGACCCTAGGTCGGTTAGCAAAAGGTATAACCTTGAGTCTCGAACACCTTTATAAGAAGAGACCAGGGGTAGTTCGAGGCATCTGACTATAGCATCATTGTCTCGATAGCATTATCACCACATACCCCCTCATATGAGACGTTTTTCCCCATCAATTAAATCCAAAGTAGGAATAGGCTCTTACCTCTATGATGAGGGCCCGAACCTGGGTAAACTCACCACATGTGAATCCCCTCCGGTACTTCCGATCCCGCGCATCATCCTCTCGGGACTATTGACGGTTTTCAGTACCTTCACTAATTCTTTTGGGACACAAGATGAAAACGAAATATGACAATGCTTTCAAGGCTTGGCAAGCTGAACTCTTGTAATTTCTGTTTCTGCTTCTTTTTGGCTTAGTTTGTTAAGGTTTGTTTTCCTTCATTTATCTTACTTTTTTGGCTGATCTCAAACGAGTGCGTCCATACACTTCCTAACGATATAAAAAGTTGCAGTTGTGTTTGCCCCGCTCGCCATGAAAATCATGTTATTTATCTAGACGAATTTAGCTCTGCTTGAATTTTTGTTGTATATAATGGATGGATGTGATGTCATTGCAGCCAACACATCTTTGATAAAGTTCTTTCATGGTTTTACGCTCGGTTATTTTTTGGGTTTTTGCAAGAAGATGTCTTGAATCCAATTATAGTGAATGCAATTACATTTAACAAAAGAATTAAATTTAATACACAAAGGGACCATGCTACGACTGATCAAGGAAAAAAGGACCACAATCATCGTTCACTCTAAAAGAACAACATAAGACCAGCCGCAACAACAATTAGACCGAGTCGGGCCACCGCAGACTGATCAACGCCAGCCTCCGCAGTTGAGCTTAATACTGTCTCGGACTGGCAATGACGTCGGTTCCCTGTCCGTCGGCACCACTGCACAGTCCGCACTTCTTTGGACTTGACGTTGACCTCGACCTTCATGCCGGCATCGCAGTGCCCAGAGACGCCCCAGATGAAATATCGGGTCCCGATGGTGGCAAGCGGAACAACATCGTTACCGGTCGGGAAAGTCGCTATGGGGCTAGAGCCGTTGCAAGAGTCGTACCCTGTCTTGCTCACCTCCACCATGTTGTGCACATCGGTGGAGTACTGGAACTTGAGCTCATCGCCGGTGGTGAACCTGATTCTGGAAACCCACTGGGAGTAGTTGGTCTGAGGTCCCACGAACCGTCCGGCGCTCCCACGGTGTGGCTGGCGCCGAGCGCCGTCCCAAGCATGGCCATGGCCACGGTGATCAGAATAAGAGCTTTGGTCCCCATGGATTAAATATGGATATACTAGCTAGCTGACTTAGTAGTGACTCAAAATATGATGGGGGTGAAAGTTAGCGCTAGAGAGAAAATTGGTTATGTTGTCTGATCAACTAATGATCACAAGCTCCAAGGAAGCTAAAAAGAGAAATGGCTTCAGGATGGATGGTGTTGTGAGATCATTGATACTAGTGTGTCGACATATATAGGCGATGGGTGTGCTAAAGGATCACCGGGTGTAAGCGCGTTGACCAGGTGACATAGAGTAGGTCGTCTAAAATGCATGAAAATAACATCGTACACGTTATCTCCTGAAACTGATATTATTATATATGCTTGGCTCCATAGCTTTAATAGAAAACTAACAATGGAGAAGATGTGCCCGGTAGCCGTTAGTAGAACGGGTCTGGGGAGAAAATGATTAGTACGTAACCAAATTGTAAGTAGACCATGTCCAAACAATTAGTTAGGAAATCATCAGTAGCCATCAGTAGACCTTGTCCTCGATCGATTCGGATGCCCGCACGAGCGTACTAAACATAAATTAATCCAACATATTCTCTAGTTAAACATTCCAAACGTGTTGGTGCGCATATGTACTACATCGGTACGTCAAATAATTATATAATTAATTAAGGTTCTTCTAAAATAATAATTAAGATGTATGCCACTGTCAAAATTCACGGAAATTCACTATTGATAATATGTTGTGTTGACCAAATTCAAAAGTTGCATAGTCTGCAGGGTAAGGCGCCTCGCTGTTGTCATACAGCTAAAATCATATTTGGCAAAGAGGATTTATAGTTGGTCCTAGTTTTTGGTAGTGAGAGGTAAGTTCACTAATAATTAGTTGTCATATATGTACTATACATTTGAGCTAAACCACGATATTTATTATGGATCAGAGGGGGGATTTTTTTTATCACCACCATTTCTACACCTTAAATATAGAGGAAAACTCTCATAAGAGAACAATTTGAAGCAGGCTCACAAGGTCCGCCCTGGAGAGGTTATAACATTTGTGAGGTGAATGAAAATTGAAAGCAGAATGAAAAAAATATTTATACTAATATTTGTAAAAGTAAATGCCTTTATAGCTGCTAAGATAAAATCATAAATCTACCATCTTAAAAGAAAAACGACGGAGGAAAGCTTCGCTCGCCAAAGAGAGAAGCTACAAAGGGACACCGCCATGCTGCATCCGGCCATGGTTTTTGCTGGAACCAGTCAATGAGGACACAAGAACCAACCGTGGTGCATCCCAGGAACCCGACGGCAATAGATGCTGCATCCGGTCATCTTTTTTGATGAAATTGACATGTGTTAATGTTGACATGGGGCAGGAGAAAAGCTGCAAAACCTCAGCGACCGTGCAACCATGGTTCCCGCGAGCTACGACGGCGCCGACAGGCATGGAATGGCGGCATGCTTCTAGAAGGGCGGCGAGGTGCTGGGACCCGTCGGCAAAAAAGTTGCAAGCAGTCATCAGAGTAGCTACGACGGTGGTGACCGCGAGCTGCGCATTTTTTCTGGAACTGACAGGCCACAGGTGAAGTCCTTTTGCTGGAATCGGCTCGCGCATTTGCTGGAACCAGAGACTGTAGATGTTGGAATCAGCGACGGTGAGCACCGGCTTGGGGGGGGGGGGGGGGGGGGGGGGGGGGGCACTGGCAAGCTGCGTGAGGGAAATGGTGTTGGGCAAGGCTGTGCAAGGTGTGGGGAGGAAGGAGCTGAGCAGCCAAATCAGACGGCCTACACAGGTTGCATTTGACGGCTAGTGCGCGGCCGACCGGCACCAAGCACTGCCCTTATTTATTCCATGATTATATACACTTGATTATAGTTTGGTTTTGCAAGACAATAAGTTAAATCCAATTATAATGGAAGAAATTACATTTAACAAAAGAATTGATTTACAATACACAAATAATGCCCGACACATCAAGAAGAAAAAAACATCACAATCGTCGGCCACTAAAAGAACAACACGAGACCAGTCGCGATAACGGCCAGACCTAGTCGCACCACCGCACACTGATCAATGCCAGCCTTCGTGGCCGAGCTTAATACAGTCTCGGACAGGCACCGGAGCCGCTTCCCCGTCCCTCGGCACCGTTGTACTGTCCGCACTGCCTTTGACTTCACGTTAACTTGAACCTTCATACCGGCGATGCAATGCCCAGGGATGCCGCAGATGAAGTACCGCGTCCCAGTGGATGCAAGTGGGACGATGTCGTTGCCGGTCAGGAACATCGCGATGGGGCTGGAGCTGTTGCAGGCGTCGTACCCAGCCTTTCTCACCTCCACCACATTGTGCATGGTGGTGGAGTATTGAAACCGGAGCTCATCGCCGATGGTAAACCTAGTTCTCGAAGCTCACATGGTGTAGTTGGTCTGCAGGTCCCATGATCCGGCCGACGCGCCCACTGTTTGACTGGCGCCGAGCACCATCCCGAGCATGGCCACGGCCAGGGTGATCAGGATAAGAACTTTAACCCCCATTGATTAAATGTCAGATCGACTAGCTAGCTAACTGAAAAGATCAGAGCTGGAAGTTAGCACTAGAGAGAAATTTGATAGGATCCAAGGAAGTTATAGAGAGAAATGGCTGCACGATGGAATGTGCTGTAAGATCGTTGATGACACTATGTCAAAATATATAGGTGATGGATTGGTTCAAGCTAGGATCATCAGGTGTAAGCGCGTTGATCAGGTGAGGTATGGTAGGTCTAAGATGCATGAATATGAGAAATAGTACTCCCAGATGAATTTAAATACAAATTGGTGCGTGCATGCTTGGCTCGCCTATTATACTATGATAATCTAATAATAATGGTGACGATGGGATCCATAGCCGAGAGTAGACTGGGTCTGGCAGCAAACCCTCAGGCTGCTATCGATCTGGTGCCCGAGCATGCTAAACAATAATTATTTGAACATAATCTTTGATTAAAAATTATGAACGTATTCGTGCGCGTGTGCATATTTCTACCGCACAATAATTGATTTATTAAGATGTATGTCACTGTAAAGATAGGAAAATAAAATGTAATCGTCTTTTCCAGAGTGTACACAAATTACGTACCATAGCTTTATTATATAGAAAGCGGGATAACAGATACAAAAAGGGCAGTAATAGGCGCTGGTCAACTGAATTTGGTCAAGATCGGTCACCATTGCGCGCCATTGTAATAGGCCATCAAGGACAGTTGATTTCACGAATCGTTTTCTCTCTCTCGATACAAGCTTCGCCCCCTTTATAGATAAAGGTATAAACAACCAAACCGATACAAAATGACCCGATGCGAGGCATCGAGGAGAACCTCATAAGCTGATCTAAAGAAAATCAGTAATACTAGCCAAAAACTCTCAAAACGCACTAAGTCCACCTAAGCGCCTAGAGCTAGCAGCCGAGAAGAAGCACATGAAACCCACCACCATGCAGAGGAAGACCCACCCGCACCGACGACGCCCCCGGGAGGGTACCGACACAAAGCGTCGCCACCGTTGCATCAGCCGAAGCTAAGAAAAGTTTCACCTTGAGAGTTGGACGGCAAGGAGAGGTCCAAGGCGACGCCCCAAGAGGAATACAACGTCCGCATGCTTTGTCGCCGCTAGCGCCGGAGCGCAAAGCTTTCGCTCGACCACAGCTCCCACGACATCGAGGGAACTCTAACGGGGACCCCACCATGATGGAATGGGAGCAATAGATCCAGATCAGGGCAAAGCTTTCATTGAAGTCATCTGCTCCGCAAGGATCACCCATCACCGTGCACCTCGCCACCCACAGGGCCAAGGTACATCGTCAACACCCGCCACCACATCGCTCACCGGAGAGCTAAGCAACGTAGCCCGTGTCGGGGTTAAATCCGGCGGCTCTCGGATAAGGGGTCCCGAGCTGATGATTTTAGCTTGATGGTAACAGGATGAACAAGGGCTTGGCGAGCTGAACTCTTGTAATTTCAGTTTCTTGGCGAGCAGATTTTGGGACACAAGATGAAAACGAAATATGGCAATGCTTTCAAAGCTTG